>NC_139625.1:81496941-81569441 GCF_964638095.1 Poromitra crassiceps | reverse complement strand
TCAATTTCCTCCTGTCGGGTCAGTGAGACCAACTCTCATCAAGTCCCGCGAGACTTTCCTGCCGCTGGCCTGTGGACTGACTTAACGAGAGTTGGTGTCACTGACCCGACAGGAGGAAATGGGATGCCTGCAACTACCGCTGTAAAGAGCCCGGGGGACAATAGCAGTCTGATGGTTCTTTAGGGATCAGATTATGACGATATGGGTCGAAAACGGGAATAAAACTGTCTATTTACATGGAGGAAAACCACGCTGCCCCCACGGAGCTCCATTCTAGGACTGGCTTGCACACTATTTCGATCACAACAACATCTAAGACGGACAAAAACGCTGCGGAGAACACTGGGTGAGTCGTCAGATAATAATTAATGTGAGGAGAGGGCTCCAGGTTTAAAAAAAAAAATGAAATTCTCCTTTAAAGCTGCCAATACCTGGATGAGAAGCAGTTCATACACAGGTACTTAAAGCTGCCAATACCTGGAGGAGAACCAGTTCATACACGGGTACTTCACCAGAGGACCACACATTTTGAATATGCAAAAGCAAACAATGTCTTGGGATAAACAAATACAGTCCATCATTACGATAAGATGCATGAGGCGCGCTCTTTGTTTTTGTTTACCCAGACAGATGAAAGAGTGGGAAAAGCAGACAGAAACTGCCATATGGATACATATTACATTTGGAATGCCATACAGGAACGCAGACATGCCCGCATCCTCCTGCTGACTTCTGCAGCTCACTCGCAATTACCAGGCAACTGCATCTGTCCAAGTGGAACATATGGGCCCTCCATGCCTCCACCTTCCACAACATGGCAGAAAGGACAAGTGATGAGTTTAGCATAGGAGCAGGCAGATGGGCCGGCTGGCTCGCCATTTTATGGTCTGCAACCGAGGCACTAAAGTCCCCCCCTCCTTCCCGCCCAAACACACACAGACGCACAGCCATTCTCTCTGCTAGGTAAAGCAGAGGATGTGTCTGAAGGATCTAGGAGCCTGTCTCACCCCGTTACTCCTTTTTTCGGCAATCTTCTCCCTTGACATCCTTGAGGAAAGTAGAATAAAATTCAAAAGGGAAACGGTCAAAATTGCTCCACCAATCACCTCAAGACATTTAAAGTGCATGCCCCCTCCTTCCCGTCTCTCTCCGACTTCTTCCTGGGAATTGTCCAATGACAGACGAGACCTATTAAAGCTCGTTTGCTCCGACGTGGCACGGTAAAGCCCCATCAATCCACCTAATAGCCGGCTCTTCTCCGGAGGCTCGCCCCGCTCCTGCCTCCAAACCTGTATTAAAAACTCACCCTAACCCCCGTACATCCTTCAGGCTCATTTCAGTATTAAAACTCACCCTAACCCCGTACATCCTTCAGGCTCATTTCAGTATTAAAACTCACCCTAACCCCGTACGTCCTTCAGGCTCATTTCAGTATTAAAACTCACCCTAACCCTAGTTTAATGTTTCCTTGGGTGTTAAAATGGGCTAATAACAGATTGTTCTCTAACTGCTGCAGTGAAATGGATCTTTAAACTGCAGTTAAAATAAACAGCGTAAATAAGATCTATGGGGCCTTTTTAAATAATGGCCTCCTTTGTACAAAACTGTAGCCTACAATCACACCGTGACCTTCCCTCAAGCCCTCCTCCACGTGCAGTCTGCCACGTCCTGCTGCATCTCAAGGCTGCGTACAAGCAAACACTATTCAGTTCCATGGATTCTTCCAAGCCATTAAATAAGGACTATTTGAATGTAGCTACAGCAGCAGCAGCACACAAGAGAGGAGTCAGTGGCTCTGTGGGTTTTCATGCTATGATGCTAATGATTAGAAATTATTCATTCTTCCTGCAACAGCTGAGACGCCACTAAAGGGATTTATTGTTTCACTTTGACTCGGTAAGCCTTTAATCTTCATTGGCATGCAGGCAGCATTATGTTAATTCACATAGGAACACATGCCACAGCCTGGAAGTATTGGGATCAGATGCTATATTCTTCACCAATGAACCTGCAAGAGACTCCTGCTAGGAATAATGCTGTAAGGATAGACATGAAATTCCCCCACATCATTTAATATCAAATGTTCCAGTGAGACGCGAGCGTTTGCTGGTTTGATAACTCAGATGCTAGTTTACTAACACTCATTTCACTGCCTACTTCATAGTGATTTAGAAGCCCAATCTTCATAGAGATGAACTGGAATGCAAAGCGATGTCAAAGACACATGCCATTTTTGGCTTCATACAAAAAATAACAAATATCCACATTAAAGTAGGACTACTGTAACAAGTGTGATCTTTCCAAACACTTTTGGCACCCTGAAATGGGGCAACCACGTATCATGATGTCTTCAAATCTTCTGAAAATATCCTCCGTTTAAATCAGTCTGAACTATTACGTAAAGAACAGTGCCAATGTCTAAATAGCCTTTGTGTCTAAATACCCATAAATACTAGTGTCATGATCATGAACACAAGGGGCAGTGGGCGGTGGTGGTCGTCGGTTCAATCCCCGGGACTGGCCGGATAAATCTGGGTGAGGAAAGTGAAAAAGCGGCGCCTGCCCCCCTCCCTCATTACCACCACTGAGGTGCCCTTGAGCAAGGCCCTTAACCCCAACCGCTCCAGTGGAGCTGATCAGTGGCCAGCAGATCAGACTGTGGTTGTACTGGTCACCTTCCAGGTATGAATGTCTGTGTGAATGTGAACAGGGCGCTCCTGAAAAAGAGAGCATTGCTCTCAGTGAGACTCCCCCTGTATAAATAAAGGTAAAAAAAAAAAGTCACATGATATTATTTGGACACATCATTATTTATTGGCACTAGCATGCACTCATAAGTGTCATGCTACTGCAGAGCAGTGCGCTCGCTCGCTACATCTCTTCTTCAGGTGCTGATGAATGTAGAAGCCTTGGGAGCAGAATGCAGTGCGTGTGCTCCACTTCTTTCCCCCGAGACAGGAGTGTGGTGTTTTATCAAAGAAGAACAGGAGTGTGGTGTTTTATCAAAGAAGAACAGGAGTGTGGTGTTTTATCAAAGAAGAACAGGAGTGTGGTGTTTTATCAAAGAAGACAGGAGTGTGGTGTTTTATCAAAGAAGAACAGGAGTGTGGTGTTTTATCAAAGAAGAACAGGAGTGTGGTGTTTTATCAAAGAATAACAGGAGTGTGGTGTTTTATCAAAGAATAACAGGAGTGTGGTGTTTTATCAAAGAATAACAGGAGTGTGGTGTTTTATCAAAGAAGAACAGGAGTGTGGTGTTTTATCAAAGACAGGAGTGTGGTGTTTTATCAAAGAAGAACAGGAGTGTGGTGTTTTATCAAAGAAGAACAGGAGTGTGGTGTTTTATCAAAGACAGGAGTGTGGTGTTTTATCAAAGAAGAACAGGAGTGTGGTGTTTTATCAAAGACAGGAGTGTGGTGTGGTGTGTGAACAGGAGTGTGGTGTTTTATCAAAGACAGGAGTGTGGTGTGTGAACACGTAGAGTGTGGTGTGGTGTGTGAACACGTGTTTTATCAAAGAAGAAACAATCCCACAACACTATGAATCTTATGAATGTTCCCTCTCAGCCGCGTCTCCCTCCTGCTAAGCAGCTCCCTGCATATCCTGTAGCACATGTAGTTCATCTCTCTCTGCACTGACTGTACTGGCTTTGCCCTGGGGGCAACTTGGCAGTTAGATTGAACTTCACATTCTGTGGGTGTATCCAACATGGAGTTCTCTTAAAGGTGCGAATAAACCAAAAACTTTGGCAAACTACTACAGACACACGGTGTGAGCGAAGCTGTGGGATGATGATGATTGCATTTTCCACCTGCTGGACCTGTAGGCTACAGTATATACAGTATATACAGTATATACAGTATGCCCATCTGCTATAGAATGACAGGGTTGAGTCTCACAATGGCAGTGAGTTGATGAGTTCTAATGCAGGGAGTCCGTGGCACTTTGCCAGGGGGTCTGCGAAAAGTTTTCAGGAAAAAAAAATATATATATTTTTTTTTAAATATATAAAAAAAAATATACAGTATATATTTTTTTTTGCAAAAGCTTCATAGTTCAAGGAAAACATTTTATGCTTTAAATCTAAAATGGTTCATGGATTACATTCTAATCTAACAAACCTATCAATTTAAAAGTCAAGCACATTACCCATGGAAACAAGCTTATTAAGCTTAGCCCAAAATCACAAATCAGATTGAGGGGCTCCCCGGTATATTTTCTATCTTGTAAGGGGTCCTTGGCTGAAAAACATTTGAGAACCTCTGTTCCAATGAAGAGATAAAAGTGCCATTGCTACAAGCAGTAAATACAACCAGTGATCTGTCTGCTTGTTTTTCTCTCCCTCCAGGGACATTGCAGCTCGGAATTGCCTGCTGACCTGCAAAGGATTGGGCAGAGTGGCCAAGATTGGAGACTTTGGGATGGCCCGGGACATTTACAGGTACAGGTCCAACACAGACTACAGAGACTTTGATTGATAGAATTTATTTGACAAATTTAAAATGCAATACACCAACAAGCATACAGTATAAAATAATGAATCAGGATATCACAATAAAGTCGTAAGAGTTATTTCCATTGCCGTCCTAACACAGGGCTAGTCTTAGTCGAGTCCAAATGAACTCCAGATCCAAGATTAAGACCAAGACGAGAGCAAATAAAGTGCTGTTGTTGGGGCATCCTAGTGGCTCACCTGGTTGGGTTGCTGAGGACGAGTAAATGTCTGCGACTTTACTTATGTAGCACTAGCATAAAGTGCTAATTGTTTTATAATAAATAGGGCAGCACGAGCCTTTAGGTGAGGAAGGTCTCCAGTTCAAACCTATTGGGAACGAATGAGTAGTGCTCTATCCTCCTTCAAAAACAACTGCCAAGCTGCCCATGAGCAAGGCACTGTTCTGTGGCCACCAGTAGAGTGGTTTGGTTGTACCGCTCAGCTCCCACTGTGAATGTGTCTTGAATGTGAAGCAGGGTATTGTTGGAAAATGGAATTGTGCTCAGTGAGCTTACCCTGGAGAAATAGAGTACCGCAGGGATGACGTATTTTTGTAGGCTTATCCAGAAATAGCCGCCATTTTGGTGGTAAGTAACCCTAACCCTATCTTTTTACATTACATATAGTCTAGCAGAAAGGGCCCTCAGATTTTGAGATACCCCTACCCGAGGTAGAACAAATGCCAACAATGTTTTGTCTTATCTTTAGGGTCTCCCATTAATGAAATTGATTCTTGGCAAATTTTATTTTTGGGGAAAAAATGTTTTTTTGGCTGTTCTTTAGAACTACCCCAATCCCTGAAAAAGAGCCAAATTAGGCCAGTCCGAATAGGGTAAAGTTGACAAAAAAGCTCATACCTTGAGAATGCTCACTCTTTTCCTCATCAGATTTGCTGAGGTATGAACCAGGTGGCTGCCCTACATCACCAAATAGTCAGAAAATGATTTACCTAAAAAGATCATGAATTATAGTCCTGTAAATATAGCTTTAGTTTAGGTGGAAATTGTACTTTGTGGTGATAGGAACAGGACTCCATCACTTTTCTCTCATTTATCAGAAAAACAGAAATCCCTGAAAAATATACCATTACTGAATTGTCTAGGGTGCTATTGAACACTAACCAGTAGTTGTATGGAGATACCTGGTACCGTTCTATTGCAAATGAGATTTCTTTAGACATAGCCCTGCCTTTTCTCTGAAACAGTCAAAATTCCGAATGGGGGGATAAGTGGTATACTTCTAATAATAATAATTTTATTTGGTGACACCTTTCAAAACACCCAAGGTCATTGTACAGTGCATAAGAGACATACCATTCTAAAAGATCATACATAAAAACAACAGGCATGGCAAACACCAGCATCATTAAAATACGATGAGCGTACATATAAGAAAAGACAGGAGATAAACACGGCAGGCGAATAACAGATTAAGTGCTGTATATGATTAAAGTGAGTAGGCCAATTTGTACAGGTGGGTTTTGAGGTGGGATTTGAATGTGGTGATGAAGTCAGACTGTTGGATGTGTGGGGGCAAGGAGTTCCAGAGTCTGGGTGCAGAGCAGCTGAAGGCCCTAGCACCCATGGTACTGAGGCGAGAGGTGGGGACGGTCAGGAGGCCAGCTGAGGAAGAGCGTAGGGAGCGGGAAGGGGTGTATTCCTGGAGGTCAGAGAGATGGGTGGGTGCTAGGTTGTGTAGGGCTTTGTAAGTGAGCAGAAGGTTTTTAAAGTCAATCCGGTAGTGAATGGGAAGCCAGTGGAGTTGAATGAGAACAGGGTGGTCAGATGATTTAGTGCGGGTGATGATCCAGGCATTTGGAGTCTGTTGAGCAATTTGGTGGGTAGGCCAGAGAGAAGAGAGTTGCAGTAACCAATCTGGGATGTAAGAAATGTGTGGATGAGGACTTTGGTGCTGTATTGGGACAGGGATGGGCGGAGTCTGGAGATGTTGCGGATGTGGAAGAAAGCAGACCGGGTGATGTTTTTTATGTGGGGTGCAAAGGAAAGGGTGCTGTCCAGAATGACGCTGAGGCTGTTGACTTGGGTGGAGAAGGGAACAGGGAAGCTGTCAATGATGATGTTTGGGGTGGTGGTGTTATGAGCTTATGAGAGGGTGTTTTTGGAGCCGATGAGCAAGGCCTCGGTTTTACTGGCGTTTAACTTCAGGAACTTCCTGCTCATCCAGCTCCTGATGTCCTGGAGGCAAGCAGTGAGGGAGGTGGGAGGAAGAGCGGTGGTGGGTTTGGTGGGATATAGACCTGGGTATCATCGGAGTAGCAGTGAAACCGGACACCATGGTGTCAGAGGATTTTACCCAGGGGGAGGAGGTAGGTGATGAATAGGAGTCGACCCAATACTGACCCCTGGGTCAAACGGCAGAACACCCGGACGTGTGGTTCCCTAGTTGGACTAACTGTCATCTGTCAGTGAGGTAGGATGCAAACCAGGGAATTGCAACACCAGTGATTCCAATGTTCGCCAGGTGCTCCAGAAGTAGTGGGTGGGAGATGGTATCGAAAGCAGTGGAGAGGTCAAGGAGGATGAGGATGGTGAGGAGTCCAGAGTCAGCTGCACGGAGGAGGTCGTTAGTTATTTTTACCAGGGCTGTTTCAGTGCTGTGATTAGGGCAGAAACCATATTGAAATGGTTTGTGGAGGTTGTTTGAGTCGAGGTGGGACTGGAGTTGGGCGGCAACCACCCTCTCAAGAGTTTTGGAGATGAAGGGGAGGTTGGAGTTGGGACAGTAGTGGTTCAGGTCAGATGGGTACTGTGGCCCATAAGTTAAGAATGCCCACTCTGATGGTCATCATATTTGGAGAGGGAAATACCAGGTGGCTGAACTACATCACCAAATAGTCAGAATGTGGGTAACCCAATAAATAAAGTTTATCAAAATTACAAGCCTCTAAAACATAGAAATACAAGGTGTAAATATTGGAAGTTTTATTGAAACTGGAACATTCATCCAAACTATAAATCAGTAGTATCTCCTGTCTTGACATGATGGAATAATACAAGTATAATAGTTATAATAATACATTTGTTTTATGGTAGCCCCAAATCTCAGTGCTTCATTTCATTTCATAAACAAAAACAGGAGAACAGACTAGAAAACAAAATAACCAAGGCAAAAATAAAACAGAACAGAGGAATAAAAAGTGACTGCTCGTTTGACCTGGTATATGGACACTTGTTTCACAGCCAAGTCCAAATATCCAAATATGAAATACAGTATCAGCCCTTTGTTGAACGTATTATGACCATACCAGATTATTGTGCCAGTGTTTGGGAGTCTGGGGCACATTCACAAGCTTATACTCCATGGACTGCAATTGTTAGGCTTGCAAAAGACTGATGCAAACAAAACTGTGTAAATATTGTTCAGTCTGTAGGCAGCCGGTCTATCTGGAGACAATCATGTTTAATATATCCTTAGTATCATTGTCCATTTGTCAAATTAAGCTATCACAATGTAAAATGTTTTCCTCTTCTGTGTATCATATTGTAACCTTTTTCCCAAGTATTTGGATCTTTCATTGTTGCTGCGCGTACATAAGATATGTTTCAGTGAGAGGTCAAGTATATAGATACTAGAATGTCAAATGTCAGGTTCCTCAGAGACGTTTGGGGACACATTTTGACATTCTACACACCAGGTACAGAACTCCGTACAGGGGAGGCCAACAGAGAGGCACTGGCACTTTCCACTCTCTCCACAGTTTGGATCTTTGCAATACAAGTAAGTAATGTCTCTCACTTCTGTAGGTGCTGGGGGTTTCTTAAATAGGACTGGTTTAATGGCTCCATCTCTGACAATCCATCCCTTGCCGATAGGACTCCATAAAAGGGGTTTGGGCATGTGACTGTGACACCATATCGCTGTCTGATACAGTACATTGCTCTTTGCACATGTTGTGCAAATTCATCCTCTGTTGGTGGCAGGTTTGCAGAGGCTGCATATGTTGTTGATGCAATTATGAACCTCAGTTCATCCAAGTTTGTGCACATCAGTCCATTTTCCTTTTTATTTTTTCCGTAAAGCAGAAGCGCAAATTCTCTTGCGACTGGCAAAGACTTCCAAGCTGGAAGAGTCCAAAATGGGCCAGATCTTTGAGCTCACTGAGATGGGTCTTGAGTTTGGTGAATGCTGTTGTCTTTCCTATTCTGTACAAACTACTTGTTGTGTCACAGTCAGTGAGTGCATGACATGCTGGTAGACAGCAAGAGCAATGTATCAGACAGTGATATGGTGTCACAGTCACATGTCCAAACCCCTGTTATGGAGTCCTATCGTCAAGGGATGGATTGTCAGAGATGGAGCCATTTGACCAGCTCTATTTAGGAAACCCCCAGCACCTACAGAAGTGAGAGACATTACTTACTTGTATTGCAAAGATGCAAACTGTGGAGAGAGTGGAAAGGGCCAGTGCATCTCTGTTGCCCTTCCAACATCTTATATACGCGCAGCAACAATGCAAGATCCAAATACTTTGGAAAAAGGTTACAATATGATACACAGAAGAGGGAAGAATGTAACATTGTGATAGCTTAATCTGACAAATGGACAATGATACTAAGGATACAGTATATTAAACATGATCGTCTCCAGATAGACAGGCTGCCTCCAGACTGAACAATATTTAGACAGTTTTGTTTGCATCACTCTTTTGCAATCCTTACAACTGCAGTCCATGGAGGATAAGGTTGTGAATGTGCCCCAGACTCCCAAACACTGGCACAATAATCTGGTTGGGTCATAATACGCAACAAAGGCCTGATACTTTGGCTGTGAAAAAAGTGTCCATATACCTGGACAAAAAAGCAGTCACTTTTTATTTCTCTGTTCTGTTTTATTTTTGCCTTGGTTATTTTGTTTTCTAATCCGTTTTTCTAGTCTGTTTTTGTGATTGTGTATTATGATTACTATTATACTTGGATTAATGTTCCAGTTTCAATAAAACTTCCAATATTTACACCTTGTATTTCTATGTTTTATGGTAAATGGTAAATGGCCTGCATTTATATAGTGCTTTACAATCAGTAGGTACATTCACCCATTCATACACCGATGGCGGCAGGCTGCCACGCAGGGTGCTGGCACAGCATCCGGAGCAATTGGGGTTCAGTATCTTGCCCAAGGACACTTCGACATGCCGACTGGAGGAGGTGGAAATCGAACCACCGACCTCTTTTATCCAAAGCGATTAGTGGACGACCTGCTCTACCTCCTGAGCTACAGCCGCTCCAGGTGGTTTGTAATTTAGATCAACTTTATTTTATTGGTTTACCCACATTCTGACTATTTGGTGATGTAGTTCAGCCACCTGGTATTTCCCTCTCCAAATATGATGACCATCAGAGTGAGCATTCTTAACTTATAGGCTATTATGCCACTTCACTTATCCCCCATTCAGAATGACCTAATTTGACAGTTTCAGAGAAGAGGTAGTAGGTCTATGTCTAAAGAAATCTCATTTGCAATAGAACTGTACCAGATATCTCCATACAACTACTGGTCAGGGTTCAATAGCACCCTAGACAATTCAGTAATGGTATATTTTCCAGGGATTTCTGTTTTTCTGATAAATGAGAGAAAAGTGATGGAGTCCTATGTTCCTATCACCACAAAGTACAATTTCCGCCTAAACTAAAGCTATATTTACAGGACTATAATTCATGATCTTTTTAGGTAAATCATTTTCTGACTATTTGGTGATGTAGGGCAGCCACCTGGTTCATACCTCAGCAAATCTGGTGAGGAAAAGAGTGAGCATTCTCAAGGTATGAGCTTTTTTGTCACCTTTACCCTATTCGGACTGGCCTAATTTGGCTCTTTTTCAGGGATTGGGGTAGTTCTAAAGAACAGCCAAAAAAACATTTTTTCCCCAAAAATAAAATTTGCCAAGAATCAATTTCATTAATGGGAGACCCTAAAGATAAGAAAAAACATTGTTGGCATTTGTTCTACCTCGGGTAGGGGTATCTCAAAAACTAAAGCCTTTTTTGAGGACTTGCTGCTAGACTAATACATGATTACAATACTCACACATATGTTTTGTTTTATCCTCCATTGTTGCTATGGATTCCCTAGGTCTGTATGTAATGCCCCCCCTCTCTGGCTCAGCTTTGAGTCTGTGTTGGTGTGTGTGTGGTTGGTGTGTTAGCAGTAGCCTAGTGATAAATGTGTCCATAAACCCTGTCCTTAAAAAACCCGATCCACTGATTGAGGGATTGCTCTCTGACATGTCGCCGTCTCATCCTTTTCAAAACATTTCACCATGTTAGAATGGATAGATAACAAGCTGAATAGCTGATAGAAGTTCCACTCCTCCACTACTTTTTTTAAATCATGCTTTTCACTTGCCAAGGCCAAAAAGAAGGTTCTGCACGAGATTAAAATGGCGGAATAACAAACATTCTTTGTAAGCTCCATATTACTGAAATGTTTTTTCTCGGGAGATACCAATGCGCTCCTGATGAATGCAGCAGCCATTCAGCTTCAATGTCACTGCGATTAGATCTCATCAAGCGCTTTGAATGAGAGCGGTCCACTTCTCTTAGTCTTTTCTTTAGACAGGAAGAAATAGACTGACAGGATTCAATCCTACAGTAGGCCGAGAGAAGAGGGTCTGAACTAAGTCACCATCAAAAGAGTTATTCTAATAGATTTAAGAGATGGCTGGGTATCTCTGTGACTGAACTGAGTCACCATCAAAAGAGTTATTCTAATAGATTTAACAGATGGCTGGGTATCTCTGTGACTGAACTGACTCACCATCAAAGAGTTATTCTAATAGATTTAACAGATGGCTGGGTATCCCTGTGACTGAACTGAGTCACCATCAAAGAGTTATTCTAATAGATTTAAGAGAGGGCTGGGTATCTCTGTGACTGAACTGAGTCACCATCAAAGAGTTATTCTAATAGATTTAACAGATGGCTGGGTATCTCTGTGACTGAACTGAGTCACCATCAAAGAGTTATTCTAATAGATTTAAGAGATGGCTGGGTATCTCTGTGACTGAACTGAGTCACCATCAAAGAGTTATTCTAATAGATTTAACAGATGGCTGGGTATCCCTGTGACTGAACTGAGTCACCATCAAAAGAGTTATTCTAATAGATTTAACAGATGGCTGGGTATCCCTGTGACTGAACTGAGTCACCATCAAAGAGTTATTCTAATAGATTTAACAGATGGCTGGGTATCTCTGTGACTGAACTGAGTCACCATCAAAGAGTTATTCTAATAGATTTAAGAGAGGGCTGGGTATCTCTGTGACTGAACTGAGTCACCATCAAAAGAGTTATTCTAATAGATTTAACAGATGGCTGGATATCCTGTGACTGAACTGAGTCACCATCAAAAGAGTTATTCTAATAGATTTAACAGATGGCTGGGTATCCTGTGACTGAACTGAGTCACCATCAAAAGAGTTATTCTAATAGATTTAACAGATGGCTGGGTATCCTGTGACTGAACTGAGTCACCATCAAAGAGTTATTCTAATAGATTTAACAGATGGCTGGGTATCCCTGTGACTGAACTGAGTCACCATCAAAAGAGTTATTCTAATAGATTTAACAGATGGCTGGGTATCCCTGTGACTGAACTGAGTCACCATCAAAGAGTTATTCTAATAGATTTAACAGATGGCTGGGTATCCCTGTGACTGAACTGAGTCACCATCAAAAGAGTTATTCTAATAGATTTAACAGATGGCTGGGTATCTCTGTGACTGAACTGAGTCACCATCAAAAGAGTTATTCTAATAGATTTAACAGATGGCTGGGTATCCCTGTGACTGAACTGAGTCACCATCAAAAGAGTTATTCTAATAGATTTAACAGATGGCTGGGTATCCCTGTGACTGAACTGAGTCACCATCAAAGAGTTATTCTAATAGATTTAACAGATGGCTGGGTATCCTGTGACTGAACTGAGTCACCATCAAAGAGTTATTCTAATAGATTTAACAGATGGCTGGGTATCCTGTGACTGAACTGAGTCACCATCAAAGAGTTATTCTAATAGATTTAACAGATGGCTGGGTATCCTGTGACTGAACTGAGTCACCATCACAGAGTTATTCTAATAGATTTAAGAGATGGCTGGATATCTCTGTGACTGAACTGAGTCACCATCACAGAGTTATTCTAATTTAAGAGATGGCTGGATATCTCTGTGACTGAACTGAGTCACCATCACAGAGTTATTCTAATTTAACAGATGGCTGGATATCTCTGTGACTGAACTGAGTCACCATCAAAAGAGTTATTCTAATAGATTTAAGAGAGGGCTGGGTATCTCTGTGACTGAACTGAGTCACCATCAAAGAGTTATTCTAATAGATTTAAGAGAGGGCTGGGTATCTCTGTGACTGAACTGAGTCACCATCAAAGAGTTATTCTAATAGATTTAACAGATGGCTGGGTATCTCTGTGACTGAACTGAGTCACCATCAAAAGAGTTATTCTAATAGATTTAAGAGATGGCTGGGTATCCCTGTGACTGAACTGAGTCACCATCAAAAGAGTTATTCTAATAGATTTAAGAGATGGCTGGGTATCCCTGTGACTGAACTGAGTCACCATCAAAGAGTTATTCTAATAGATGTAAGAGATGGCTGGCCTGTGACTGCCTCGGACCGACTCTTACCATATCTGTCTCGACTACTGATTGTTTTCTCTGCTTCGTTGATTACGCGCAAGTTGCCTCAAGGCTCAGTTCTTAGGTGGATCCACTTTTCTTTGTTCCCCTTAGGCCATATTATTTGTCAGCAAAACATCTCTTTTCATCACTGCACTGAAGAGACGCCGCCTGCTTTATCGCTCAGTTAAACCAAATGATCCAAAACCTCCTGAACACATCTCTAGACAAATACAGTTGTCTCTCAGTCCTCGGGTTAGGGTATATAAGGCCTGGATCTACGAGTTATTGTTGATTCTTTAAGCATCATAGTGGTGCAATGGTTCATACATTGCAAAGACCGGATTGATTTTTGTCTTTTTATAACACAGAAGCTTGGACACATGTATATACTCTCGCCTTGATCTGTGGCTGCAGATAGTGCAGAATTCTGCCTTAGGTTTGGTCTCTTTGGTAGCCTGCCGTTGTTTGAATTTACAGATTACAGATTACTTTTAAGGCATGAATAGGTCTTCCTAGCAATTTCGACCATTTAACCCCTTGTGAGCCAGAGGGCAGCCAGAAATCCTCAGGCACCTTAGGGTAAAGACAAAAGGCAATTGGGCCAATGCTGTCCAAGCCCAGAGGATTTGACGGCCTATCTGAGGAGCTTAGGCTGCCAGAACCAAACTCCTCTTTTTTTATTTGTCTTCCCCTGCTTTAGTTATGTTGCCTTTACGCTTTATTATTCTTTAGTAACACTATTCTTTGTTGGTGTGGTATTTTTAGTTCACCTACACCTTTAGTTTCCAACAATACCCTGCTTCACATTCAAGACACATTCACAGTGGGAGCTGAGCGGTACAACCAAACCACTCTACTGGTGGCCACAGAACAGTGCCTTGCTCATGGGCGGCTTGGCAGTTGTTTTTGAAGGAGGATAGAGCACTACTCATTCGTTCCCAATAGGTTTGAACTGGAGACCTTCCTCACCTAAAGGCTCGTGCTGCCCTATTTATTATAAAACAATTCACACTTTATGCTAGTGCTACATAAGAAAAGTCACAGACATTTACTCGTCCTCAGCAGCAGCGAGCAATGCCAAAAGATGTATTTTTCCCCTCACAGCCAGACCAGTTCTCCTCTCAAACGAAGCTCGCATCACTGAACTCAGATCTTGTCGCGCCTCGTGTTTGTCCTCGCTGCGCCTCGAACTGGGTGAGATGAACCGCGCAGAGGCCGCTATCAGTGGCGACGTTCAGATAGCGCCCATATCAGATCATTCCTCTACCGACGCAAGAGTTAAGACGGCAACAAAAGAGGCTCAAACGGGTCCGCCTGGCAAAAAGGCCTCCTTTCCTCCGCTCGTGATAAGGAGTTATTAGAGGGTCCCTCTCAGACGGCCGGACGCGTGTTCGGGTGGTGAAAGATAGAGCCAGTGTCAATTAGTGAATTAATTGCAGGATGTTAGATTTATTCTTTTTTTTCGGTATCCTCTGCTTTTGTGGGCGGTGATGACGTTGCCATGGCAATATTTCCGTGAACTACTGTGGTTTTGATTTTTCCATTTTCCGGCCCCTTGTTTCCTTTTGTTGGATTGTTTCTCCCTTATCGATTTGTGGCCACTATGATTCTGTGTGTCACTCTTCTTTGGGAGTGCTTTATATATTAATCTGGCTGCATGGAAACAGGCTGCTGGCATTAGCCCTCCCCTGCTCTACAGCTGCTCTCCCATTGGAGCCGTCCATTTCAGTCGCCGCCGGATTTCCGCTCCCCGCTTACAAGCTCTGTTATTGGCTCCGACCATGTCAATCAGAGCGGCTTCCGCTTCCTCCTCCCTGTGTGTTTCGCTGTAAACAGTCCCCTGCCGCCGCAGTGAAAACAACAATGCTAACTGGCTAACAACCTAACGGCAGAAACCTACACGCTAGCTCGTTGCTACTACACGCTGAAAATGGCAAGTTGGATTGTTGGAAACTATTTTCCAAGGGCACTGCCGCTAAGCGCCGCCCATCACAATTCCAGAATGGTGACCAGCGCTCCCTTCCCTCCCGGAAGGGAGGGGAGGTTGGCCAGCGAGACCATTTACATATTGATCTCCTACCTCTCAGTGATAATTGGAGACATACAGTACATGTAGTAGTTGCACACAGAGATGTACTGTAACGGTAAACAAAGGGGTGGGGAAAACATTCCTCCTGTCGGCGATCATTAAGGCAAACGAGCATCATTCTGAACAAAAATATATTTTGCTTTCAAAAACACATGGATGTATGCCTTTCTTCTTATTTTGGGCATCTGAGTAGTGTAAAGTTAAAAGTACTCACCTGCCACCGCGGAGACCCGGGTTCAATTCCCGGCAGCGGTACTTAAGGCTTGGTCGGATGTTCCTACGAACACAATTGGCTGTGTCTGCGGGTGGGAAGCTGGTGGGGGTATGCATCCTGGTCGCTGCACTAGAGTCTCCTCTGGAGCATGATCCTCCCACGCACTACGTCCTGATGTCAGGTGAAAAGAAGTGGCTGGTGACTGCACATGTATCGGAGGAAGCATGTGCTAGTCTACAACTCTCCTCAGATCGGCAGAGGGGGAGGAGCAATGACCGGGACGGGGAATTGGCCAAGTACTATTACTATTCCCCCAAGTTCCCCTCCCCCCAAAACAGACCCCGACCGACCGACCGAGGTAACACGGGGGCTCGAACCTGTGACCCTCGTGTTGGTAGGCAGGGAATCTACTTCTGCACTACCCGGAGGCCCTACTAGCTATAATGTACGTACTGTACTCTATGAATTTAAAACACACATTTACTTTAATGTGGGTGAACTATTTTCTCCAAATAAAAAGGTGGATGAACTAAGTCTACTCCGCTCACTCAAAACGTGTGTGTGTGTGTGTGTGTGTGTGTGTGTGTGTGTGTGTGTGTGTGTGTGCGTGCATGTGTGCAGGGCGAGCTATTACAGGAAGGGTGGGCGTGCCATGCTGCCAGTGAAGTGGATGCCACCTGAAGCCTTCATGGAGGGCATCTTCACATCCAAAACAGACACGTGGTGAGTGGCCCCTCCCACTGGCACCCCACAGCCAGGACCAAGCTCACGCTCCTGCCTATAGTTCACTCTCTAGACCTGCCCCTTCTCTCCGTCAATCTCTTTTACCTTCCTCCATCCTTCACTCCTTTGCTCCTACACCATATGTTTGTTTTTCTTTTACTTCTCGACTCGGCTCTGATGAAGCTTCTAAGTTATGGCTCAATTGTCCTAGGTCTCTGTTAGGGTTTGAAGAAGTGTTTTTCATATTTGCTTAAACATGTTTTATCTGTTGGCCTGTTTTCTGCCACTCTGCTGACTGAACGGTTTACTGCACTGTGACCTATATATTTTGCAGCTTGTGCAGGAATGGAACAGTCATGTGTGTGTCTCTGCAAAATAAGACGACCTATGCAAAACGGATGTTCAATTGTGCTTGCTGTGCTTTAGAATGAGGAAGTCTCCATCTGCAGTTGCAGAATAACAGCTCGCGCAGTCAGCGTTCAGTTCAACCGTTGTTGATGTGTGTTGAACATATGCATACGTGTACTATCTGATAAACAGGAACTGGGAGGACCATTTCTTCATGTTGCTTCATGTGTAACCACGAGTTATAGTAAATAAAAGACTAAGCACGGAGGGTGGATAGCAGAAGTGTTTTGGAGACGGGCAGAGGTGCCGCTCGACACTCTCCTTGCTAGCAAGCTAAACTGAGAACTCGAGTCTGTGTATCTTTGAGTCTGAGTGGGTTACGATCTTGGTAAAAGAGCCTGGGGAAGCTTGTCTTACAACCAAGCGCTTCATCTGGTAAAATATCCCCAACAGTCTCTCTCTCTTTCTCTTCATAACAAATCGATCTAATCCTGATCCTCTCTCTTTCTCTCTCTCCCTCCCCCTCCGCCCCGCAGGTCATTTGGGGTTCTGCTTTGGGAGATCTTCTCATTGGGCTATATGCCATATCCAAGCCGCAGCAACCAGGAAGTGCTGGAGTTTGTAACCAATGGCGGAAGGATGGACCCTCCCAAAAACTGCCCTGGGCCAGTGTAAGTATTCCTGCATGAAAAAGGAGATCCCATGAGGTCTAATGAAGCCTCTCCACAATGCATAAACAATAGGGGTGTCACAATATATCGTCCCACGAAATTTCGCGATAGTAAAACGTCACGATATGTATCGTTGAGATGAAATCTCATATCGTGAAAAAAAAAAAAAAATTTTTTTTTTTTTTTTTTTTCAAAAGTAGACAAAGAAACGTCTTTGTTTGTTGAAGTTCAATGTGTGGAAAGTAGTTCAGTTGAACAAGTCTCTGAAGAGACACATGAGAAGTTATACAGGAGAGAAACCATTCAATTGAGTTTCTGGCAAAACTGTTTACTTGACAGGAAAAACTGAAGATCCATAAAAAATAGACTAAGAAAAGTCTTGTTGTTTGAGTTTGAAGAAAAACTGAAGATGCATAATGAGAATTTATACTGCTGAGAAACCTTTTAGTTCAAAGTAAATCTAAGTGACGGTGTAACTCATTCTATTTCAAGATAAGCCTTATCTCCAATCTCATGTTTTTTCTAGTTGTTATTGTAATAACAATTTCCCACAACAGCATGTTTTGTATTTGTGCATTTCAAATAAAATACTACTTTTCCAGTCATATATTGTCATTATTCAAGTTTAAAAAAATATTGTTAAAATCGTATCGTATCGTATCGTTATCGTGAACCCAGTATCGTGATACGTATCGTATCGTGAACTGAGTGTATCGTGACACCCCTAATAAACAAGGAAGGAAAGATGCACAGATGTATGTGGTGCATACATTGTGGCAATTTATTGTAGACATGCAGGTAATGTCACTGTTGGAAAACACAACAACACAATATGAGGCAGGCAGATCTTGATTTAAGAGGCTCTGATGATTTTCCAATATTAGGGATTTATAGTACAGCGATTTATGATGGTCGCCACTGGCCATGATCATATTCTGCCATCGGTCGCAACGATATGTTTATACTTCCAGTGACGGGCAATGTGTCAGCGTTGCGATGATGGTTGTACCCATGGCCGAGACTTAAATTGGATTAAACATTGAACCCATCGCTGGCTCAGTTGTCATGACAACATTATGGAACTGTCTTATCCCAACGTCGATTCATTCTCTGAGCTCAGACTAAACAGTAATCAACAGCTCTGGAAGACACTACTTTTGTTTAGACTGTAGAATAAAACGTGAGACAATTATGTTATTTATCTAGACCTGGATAAAGACAATAGATTTACTTGAGTGAAACTTGTTATTTAAAAAGAAAGTGAAAATAATATTGCAAAAGCAGTTTCATAACATTTTATTAGGCTATTCTGCAGACTGGTTTACAAACTATTAGTATTATTATTATTTTCCCCTTATATTTTCAATTAGTGCAATTAAAAATAAATTGTATTACATCACGTTATTAAAAGCAGACTGCAGCAGCTTGCTGAAGCGCAGTGGAGTCGCTCCGATTCGCTTTCAGAATGGGCACTAAACTTCACAACGGGGGAATATTTGCATTACTTTGACCTGAACGGATGGAAGAAAATGCTAAGAACATTATTGTTACCTGTACATCTGAGAACTGACAGCACTTGCCAAAGTGTTATGAGCGCTATCCACTCTTTATTTTTTAGACATGATTAATCAATCTGTGATCATCCTAGCTCACAATAAAGATGACCAGAACCCGGATTAATCAAAGCTGCTTGTTTTACACAGCAGATAACAGCAGAGCCAGCCTTTGCTATGTCTCACCCATTTGAACTGAAACAGGCCCCGCCCTCATAGGACTGACCACGCCTCCAACGCACTGACAGCATCAATTGACATGACTCATTTGATGCGTGTCAATTGATGCACCTATGGCGCACTGGCATCAGATTGGAAATACCAGCACCACAGAACCTGCAGTGTTTTGGAAAAAGTTTGCTGTTTATATGTACGTAGGTTTTTTTTTTTTTTTATTACAGGTGGATAATTAAAAGAAATAACTAAGTAGCTTAATCCTATATTCAAATTGAGAAGGATAGACTAACTTTACAAATATTGTATCACAATAACAAAATAAGGGTATGGGTCAGACCATTTTCCATTTTGAAAAAGATTAGCCATGTTGTTGATGTACCCCCAACCATTGCTGAAACTGAATGGTTACACCACTGTGCTGTGGGCTTCAAGGTATTTGTGCTTGTATGAGTCTGGACAGACATGGATGTCGACTGCAACTTGACTTATTGGTGGAGGCATACAACCGCCAGGCAGTTATTTCTCCTTTACTCTGTCAGATATTCCCTCTCTGGTCAACTCTTATAAAAGCTATATATATGGACACACTCACCGTCTCCCTGCCCCTCTATCTCTGTTTCACTCTCTCTCACACACACACACACACACACACACACACACACACACACACACACACACACACACACACACACACACACACACACTCACACACACACACTCACACACACTCTCTCTCACACACACACACACACACACACACACACACACACACACACACACACACACACACACACACACACACACACACTCTCTCTCTCTCTCTCTCTCTCACACTCACACACACTCACACACACACACACACACACACACACATACACACACACATTTTGGTCTCTCGTTTATCCTTCATAGTTAGTAGCATGACCCAATTTCCCCTCGGTGATCAATAGTTTTGCTGATTCTGATTTCTGACATATCGAGCATCGTGGCAGGCCACGGATGTCAAGCCCAGCTTAAACCCAGCCCACAGCTGATTAGGAGCTGATCTCAAACCCAGCCCACATCAGCTGACTGCTTAGCTGATGCATTCAATTGGCTCCACTCAAACAGGGCACCCTCTTTAATTCTGCTCCAGTCTGCTGCCTAACATGGCTGCTTCATGTGCAAGCTGTTTGCAACCCACCTCCTCCCCAGCTCCTCCTTTCATGCTGGGTCTGACTTAAACAATGTCATTTCTGTTGTCATTGTTGCTTGCTCTGTTCTGTACCTGGGGGTCTTTTGTTGCTCTCCTTGCCTTAAGGCTATTCCATGTTGCTCATGGAGGGGCAAGGAGCTCCCAGAATCTGCTGCTGCCGCTCTCCAGGACAGAGCCATACCACCAAATATAACTCATGCTAATAAAAGCTTTAGATTGATCTAAGTGGTCTTGTGTTTTTGACTGAAGTGGTCCTGACCTGAATTGTATTTGACTGCCCTCGGCCACAGCTTTGCAGGCGACTTCTCTTCTTTCTCTCCAGCTTTGCAACCTGCCTCACATTTTCTTTGTGAATGTTTTTCTTCTCTCTTTGAAAAAAGAAACAGCCCCGTGTGGCACTATTAATCTGAAGTTGTGAAACTGTCTCACAACAGGACACACATATTGCTAACAGACCAGAAACTTATGTTTGAATCAACCCAGCAATTAAAAATATCTTTAGATTGAACAATTCTTCACTTTAGCTGCACTTCACCCTTGAGGCAATCACTCAAAAGGTTGCACTTTAATTCCACCTGAAGCGATCAAAACAACTACAAAAATGTCGATGTAGAAAGTTTAGGTTGTCACCGTCTTATTTTGGCTCAGTAGAGATGCTACTGGTTGTGTTCGGGAGAAAAATGTATTGTCAAATTCAATTCTACATCAATTGTGTGTGTTTTTTTAACGATATTGGAGTTTAGTCTGGCAAATGTTACAGCAGTGGGAGAGATGGTGCTGGTGGGCTTACCTAGGTCTATATAAAGTGAGAGGAAAATGTTTTAATTAAATGTGTTTTACTTATGTGTATTTTAGGTACCGTATAATGACTCAGAGTTGGCAGCACCAGCCTGAGGACAGGCCAAACTTCTCGACTATCCTGGAGAGGATTGACTACTGCTTACAGGTAGCTGAGCAGAACTGAAATGAACAAGTGTTGGGCCCCACAAAAAAATACAATGATGAAACTTCTTTTGACCATCTGTCTCGTTTAGGACCCCGATGTGGTGACCGTGCCGTTGCCTGTAGAGTATGGACCTGTCCCGGAGGAGGAAGAGCGTGTCCCCATGCGCCCTGACGACCCCTCAGCTCCGACCCTGCTGGTGAACGCGCAGACGCCTGGGGAGGGTCCGCCACCGCCTCCATCCTATCCCACTGAGGAGAACCGGAGAGGCGGAGAGGCCGCTCTCCTGGCTGGCTCACCATCGGAGGCCAAAGCACCGACGTTGTCCCAGCCATATTTCCACCAGCATCAGAAGCCCCACCCGCCGACGTCCATCAGCACCACAAGCACCATCACCTCCACGGCCACCTCCGCACTCACTGCCAAGGGACCCCACGTCTCCACCCAGCCAAGCTCTGAGGGGGGCCACGTCAACCTGGCCTTCACCCAGGGCCAGGATGGCCGCAATGGGAAGGCGACCAGTCTGTGGAACCCTACTTATGGCTCATGGTTCCTGCAGCAGCAGCAGAGGAAGCAGCAGCAGAGGCAGGTGGGGGTGGGGGTGGGAGGTGGAGGGGGTAGGGTGCCCGGCGAGGGGCAGGAGCAGGTGGGCCGGACGGTGGCTGAGGCGGCGGGAACTCTGGGGCTACAGCTCCAGCAGCAGCACCACCTGCAGCTGCTCCAGCAGCACCAGCAGCAGGGTCTGTGCAGACCCTTGCTGCCCCCACCACCCCCACCCGCCGCCCAGTCAGCCCTGCTTTTAGATTCAGCCACCCTGCCCCCACCGGGCACCCAGTCAGCCCTGCTTTTAGATTCAGCCGCCCTGCCCCCGGTTCCCCTCTACAGACTGCGGCGCTTCCCTTGCGGGAACATCGGCTACGGCTACCAGGAGCAGGGCCTGCCGCTGGAGGCCGTTTCCCACACCAACGCCCCGCCCCCTCCGGCGGCCCCGGGCCCTTCCTCCCTCCCCGCCTCGGTGTCCCTGGGCCACTCGGGCATGGCCGACGACAGCCGTCCTCTGCTGGTCACCATGGGCACAGTGCAGGACCCCAGGTTGCCCAGGATGGAGGGCCACAACGCCACGGTGCTTTAGCCCAAATGCCTGTACCACTTTGGGTCTTTTTATAGGCCCTTGTCTTGAAGACTGTCTGTACAGGAAGCACAGCACTAAAACACTGTGTCAGGACAGAGACCGTTTTACACCACCGTTACCTACTGCTCCACTACGTTGGCTTATTCCCCCAGTTCAGAGGGAACCCATCTCGCTTAACCAGAGCTGGATCCGTTCAGCAATCGTTTCCCCCATGAGAACCTCACAGGTGTGTTGAAATCACCAAAAGCACATTTAGAGAACTAAAAGACTTTTGGGAGCCAAGCTATGTAGAGTATAGGCTAGTTTTAAGAATAAAAAATGTATTTTTTCAACTGGATGGATTATGACCGAGTGAGAAAACTAAGAAAGCAGTTGAATGGAGAGATACAGTTTGTCATGACACAGAAAGACGTGGGGAGAACCTTTCATTTGGTATTAGGTCTGCCACTTGTTCATTGACTGCCGCGGATGTCAAAAGCAGTCTTTCATGTATGACAATGCAACACTAGGAGGACTCAGATTTCTATATTTTGGCAGATTAAAGACTCTCCACCATATATGTTGGTCAGCAGTTTGACTGCACCTCCAGCTGCCAACCACACGTGTGTTCTACTGCAGATCCTTAACATTATTCCTTATCTACTTGCTGTTGGATTCCACACCGTGATAAATAAATTGCTATCAGACTATTTTTCAAGAATCTCAAACAATTGGACACTGGATTAACAGAGACATTTTTACTAAAACAAACAAACAAAAGATGGGGGGGGGGGGGGGTACGTGTTTGTTGATGTTTGTTTGCTTGCTTGTTTATTTATTCATCTGTTTATTTATTATTTTGAAGTGGCTCTATAAATTATTAATGGACGTGCTTCTTAAAATCCAAACAAAATTCATTTGACATCAGCTGGTTTTCATTTTGGCTTTTTAAACCGCAGGGATTTGATTTTTAGTTCCATATGCCAGATGGTCATAACACTACTTGATACATCCTAATGAAGGGAAGCCAGTCTGTGCTTTGATGGTGGAGTAGATGGATGAATAGAGGTGTTGGAGAGATATTTGAGAAACAATAAGAACTGAGATTTAAAGGAGGACGTTGCCACTTTTCAACCCGCTTTGTAGCATACCGCTGCTGTCGGCTGGAAACCTTGTATTCCTCCGAATTTGGCCATTTTCTTTTTATTTCATGAATGGATTTAGTGGCTACCCAAACATAACCTGTGAAAAGATGTTATATTACTGGTTATTAATGTTGTTATTACTATTACACTATGTTCAAATGTGAAGGTTTTTTCTTCCTTGTGAAAAATTGCTTTTTTGGAGATACAAGGTTTCCACCCGACAGCAACAATACAGTACGTCATTTTGTAGGCGGCACATGGTCTCGCCCCCTTTTAGGGGGGAAACAGAAGGCGATCGCCGTTGACTTCAATGTAAAATAGCAGTACCAAAAATAATAATAATAATAATAATCAATTTAGTTTATTAATCACACAAAGCCACCATGACATGACAATATATTACAACTCGGCCGGCCACAGAATGTGCAAGATACATGAAATACAGAAATATGACTTTGACCCATCTCAAATCATGTGACTCATGACCCGTCTGTGACCTAGCTGCGGTGTCCACCTGTTTCTAATTTAGCCTTCCTACATTAAATGCTGTTGTAGTGGAGCCCAGCATCGTTGTAGGCTACTTGACTCAGACTAGACTGCTGTAACATGTGACGAGTCACATGATTTTAGATGGGTCAAAGTCATATTTCCGGTGTATCTTGCCAGACGAATTGTAACATATTGTCATGTCATGGTCTTTGTGTCATTAATAAATGAGATTAATTGTTATTTTTCTATGATTTCTTTCGGTACTGCTATTTTACATTGAAGTCAATGGCGATCGTCTTGTGTTTTCCCCATAAAAGGGGGCGGGACCATATTGCCGATCTATCGTATTACACTCTGGGTAGTATAAGCAGATGAACTGAACAGTGTTTACCTTGCCTTCATGTTTACTGTGCCGAGAGCTCTGCAGTTCATTCCAGGCACTTCTGTCCACTCCAAATCCAATAGTGAGCATTAATGACCCATACCAAGTGTGGTGGTAGATGCCCTGCCTACCAACACGAGGGTCACAGGTTCGCGCCCCGTGTTACCTCCAGGCTTGGTCGGGAGTCCATACAGGCACGATTGGCTGTGTCTGCGCTGGTGGGAAGCCGTGTGATCCTCCCATGTGCTACGTCCTGCCGGTGAAGCCCCCCGCTGTCAGGTGAAAAAAAGCAGTTGGCAACTGGCATGTGTTGGAGGAAGCATGGTGCTAGTCTACGGCTCTCCCCAGATCGGCAGAGGGGGTGAAGCAGTGACTGGGGCAGCAGGTTATTGGCCAAGTTCAATTGGGGAGAAAATGGGGGGGGGGGGCTCAGGAAAAAAAAATTGTATTATAATAAGAGAAGTGTCCAGCCACAGCTGCGCCGATTTACGTGCGATCGGGTATTCACCTGATGTAGCCCCGCCCACTTGACCCATTTGTGTTATGACTTCCTGTTCAAAACACTGTCTGTTTTACCTGCTCACTAGTACTGTACTGTCACAGGAAGTGTAAACACAATAGGAAGTAACTGGCTGGCCCCTGGGTTGGAACATAAGGTGAATATTGGTGTAGATAAAGTATGGTGCTTCTCTACTAGGGTCGCAGAGGTCTGCTCCCATAGCTGAGTTAACTCAATCAGAGAAGGTAAATACTGTTCATCTACATATACAACAGAGAGGTCTGCTCCCATATCTGAGTTAACTCAATCAGAGAAGGTAAACACTGTTCATCTGCATAACAGAGAGGTCTGCTCCCATAGCTGAGTTAACTCAATCAGAGAAGGTAAACACTGTTCATCTGCATATACAACAGAGAGGTCTGTTCCCATAGCTGAGTTAACTCAATCAGAGAAGGTAAACACTGTTCATCTGCATATACAACAGAGAGGTCTGCTCCCATAGCTGAGTTAACTCAATCAGAGAAGGTAAACACTGTTCATCTGCATAACAGAGAGGTCTGCTCCCATAGCTGAGTTAACTCAATCAGAGAAGGTAAACACTGTTCATCTACATATACAACAGAGAGGTCTGCTCCCATAGCTGAGTTAACTCAATCAGAGAAGGTAAACACTGTTCATCTGCATATACAACAGAGAGGTCTGCTCCCATAGCTGAGTTAACTCAATCAGAGAAGGTAAACACTGTTCATCTGCATAACAGAGAGGTCTGCTCCCATAGCTGAGTTAACTCAATCAGAGAAGGTAAACACTGTTCATCTACATATACAACAGAGAGGTCTGTTCCCATAGCTGAGTTAACTCAATCAGAGAAGGCAAACACTGTTCATCTACATATACAACAGAGAGGTCTGCTCCCATAGCTGAGTTAACTCAATCAGAGAAGGTAAACACTGTTCATCTGCATATACAACAGAGAGGTCTGTTCCCATAGCTGAGTTAACCCAATCAGAGAAGGTAAACACTGTTCATCTACATATACAACAGAGAGGTCTGCTCCCATAGCTGAGTTAACTCAATCAGAGAAGGTAAACACTGTTCATCTGCATAACAGAGAGGTCTGCTCCCATAGCTGAGTTAACTCAATCAGAGAAGGTAAACACTGTTCATCTACATATACAACAGAGAGGTCTGCTCCCATAGCTGAGTTAACTCAATCAGAGAAGGTAAACACTGTTCATCTGCATTATACAACAGAGAGGTCTGCTCCCATAGCTGAGTTAACTCAATCAGAGAAGGTAAACACTGTTCATCTGCATTATACAACAGAGAGGTCTGCTCCCATAGCTGAGTTAACTCAATCAGAGAAGGTAAACACTGTTCATCTGCATAACAGAGAGGTCTGCTCCCATAGCTGAGTTAACTCAATCAGAGAAGGTAAACACTGTTCATCTACATATACAACAGAGAGGTCTGCTCCCATAGCTGAGTTAACTCAATCAGAGAAGGTAAATACTGTTCATCTGCATAACAGAGAGGTCTGCTCCCATAGCTGAGTTAACTCAATCAGAGAAGGTAAACACTGTTCATCTGCATAACAGAGAGGTCTGCTCCCATAGCTGAGTTAACTCAATCAGAGAAGGTAAACACTGTTCATCTACATAACAGAGAGGTCTGCTCCCATAGCTGAGTTAACTCAATCAGAGAAGGTAAACACTGTTCATCTGCATAACAGAGAGGTCTGCTCCCATAGCTGAGTTAACTCAATCAGAGAAGGTAAACACTGTTCATCTACATATACAACAGAGAGGTCTGCTCCCATAGCTGAGTTAACTCAAACTCATGCAGATGAACAGTGTGTTTACCTTCTCTGATTGAGTTGACTCAGCTGTGGGGGCAGACCTCAGTTGCAGATGAACAGTGTAACTACAGCTGGAACCATTGAAATGACTGACATTAGTTTCAATCCTAAATATTGCCTTTTTGCTGTTTTAACTGTTTTCTGGGGTTGGGGTTGATGTTCATTATGTTCAAATCTTATCACATTTGTGTTTTGACAAACTCAAAACACATATTTATGTTTGGTTTCCAGGGACTTTAATTTATTTTCTTAAAAAAAAGTGACAGAAGAAGCAAAAAAGCCTCTTCTTTGTTGGCTTGATGCAGATACTGAAGTACTGGTCTGGATATTACTGAATCGATCTTAACCTGTCTCAAGGCACTCAACATTCCTACATTTGCATATTTTACCTTTTCTATTATAGGATGACTGTTGTGGAATATAAATGAGTCGGAGTGAAAAGTTTGAAATCAAACTGCTTGTGATCCACATGTGAATGAAACCAAGGGAGCATTTGGTGAGTCTCATTCTGCTGAAGTAACAGGCACCCTTCACACGGTGTTAACGCTTGTCTGTGTTTAAAGTCGGCTTTTTACGTTGAACAGGGACACTTACGTATATCTATCAAATGACACCATAAGCGTGGAGGTGTTGATATTTAAGACAATGATGACTGTGTGTGTCAGTTTTTGCTGCTTTGCTTGACTGTTTTTGGCAATCCTGTCAGTCCTGCCTGTCATGTACAGCTAGCTGCCTGTCATGTACAGCTAGCTGCCTGTCATGTACAGCTAGCTGCCTGTCGTGTAGAGCTAGCTGCCTGTCATGTACAGCTAGCTGCCTGTCATGTACAGCTAGCCTGTCATGTACAGCTAGCTGCCTGTCATGTACAGCTAGCCTGTTATGTACAGCTAGCTGCCTGTCATCTACAGCTAGCTGCCTGTGATGTACAGCTAGCTGCCTGTCATGTACAGCTAGCTGCCTGTCGTGTACAGCTAGCTGCCTCTCGTGTACAGCTAGCTGTACATGTACAGCTAGCTGTCTGTCGTGATGTACAGCTAGCTGCCTGTGATGTACAGCTAGCTGCCTGTGATGTACAGCTAGCTGCCTGTGATGTACAGCTAGCTGCCTGTCGTGTACAGCTAGCTGCCTGTCGTGTACAGCTAGCTGCCTGTCGTGTACAGCTAGCTGCCTGTCGTGTACAGCTAGCTGCCTGTCATGTACAGCTAGCTGCCTGTCATGTACAGCTAGCTGCCTGTCATGTACAGCTAGCTGCCTGTCATGTACAGCTAGCTGCCTGCCATGTACAGCTAGCTGCCTGCCATGTACAGCTAGCTGCCTGTCATGTACAGCTAGCTGCCTGTGATGTACAGCTAGCTGCCTGTCGTGTACAGCTAGCTGACGCTCGCTGACTGACCAAGACAAATGCATTTCTCTCGGCCAAGTCAATGAGCACTTAAAATAATGACTAAAGAAAGGTCTTTTGCTTCCTCTCCAGTACCTGTGTTAAAATGCATCATTCTGTGTTCATCATCTCATCTCCATCGTTTTGTGTAAAAAGACAAACTGAACTGCACCTGTAAAATGTTGTAATTATAAAGTATTGTACGACGACTCTGGTAAAAGCCCTTCAGATGACATTCGCCAAAATGAATAAATTACTATATAATGACTGTTGAGTGTGTCTGCTGTCTACTGCACTGAATGTTGGATTTGGTGCCAAGTAAACCACATTAACCAAGATAGGACTGGTGATTAGTTTTTGTAGACACAGTCATCTCAGCGTAAGATGCACAACCGCTCATTCATTGTTTTGTACCTTGGCTACTAACATTAGTCATCTTCTTCATCATCCTCAAGCAGCTGTAATGCACCCTGTCCTGACAGGAATGAGTTAAATCTGGCTGTTAAATACAAGAATCCCTCTCAAATCAATGTTATTTGCCATGACTTTCTTACTTTTAAAGTTTGATTTTTTTTTAATGATTCCAGAGACTTGGCAGGGTGATTCTGTTCCTGTAGTTAATTAAAGGAACCAGCCTCCCCCTCTCCCTCTGAAGTCACACACAGATTAACCAAGTATCTAGCATCTTGATGTCATTCCTCCAAATAACTTTACTTTAAATGTTTTTTTGGGGGGAGGTGGAATCCAGATTTTTCTCCCAAATTGTACATGGCCAATAATTGTCCCGGTTGTTGCACCACCCCCTCTGCTGATTCCTCTTTATCTTTATATAGCACCAAATCATAACAAGAGTTATCTTAAGGAGCTTAACAAATACAGCAGGTAGAAGAACAGGCTCTTTAACGGTTTGATCTTGAATTTACTGGTTTTATGATTATGCTGTTTGATGTGATTTGACATTTTATCATTAAGCACTTTATAGTGTGTGTAATTTTTTTTATACAGATAAAGATTAAGTTCTCAACATGTCATCTCCTACTTTTTAAGTTAGAATGTGAGGTTTCATTCATCCATGATTCACAGATGGTTTCTTAATTTATGCAGGAAATATAATATATTTCGTAGTCTCTTAAAACAGACTGTCTCATCTACATCCGGCGAATGCAGCTATACACAGTCTGTACGTTACACCCCCAGAACATGCACAAGGAAGTTGGGAAAAAAAACCTTCAGACAGGAAAGAAGTTCGACGGAATCCGACCAATCACGACACGTGTGTCCACGAAAAATGTGGCATATTGGATTTTGATTGGACTAATGAGCGGAAGACCCGCCTTTCTGCGATTCTGATTGGACTAATGAGCGGAAAACCCGCCTTTCTACTTCCCATTCCGGTTGGTGCATGATTCTCCCCCACGAAGTACAGACGGTATGGCGGAAGCATTTGAAAATTGCGGAAGCCAACTCGTCTGTTCGAAGAGACTAGGTGTTTCGGGTCTCTCAACATCACACACCCTCGCCCAGTAGACCCAGCCGAGGCCGATTACGACCCCGACTCACGTCCCAGAAGCAGCCGCTCACGGATCAGCCTTCCTACTCTGTCTGCAGCGTTGCCCGCGGAAGGGTTGATCACGCCCAATCCGCTGCAATAGAGTTAGTGCTACACCGCAGTATTGAGAGACCTTCGGTGCATGGAGGTCTAAGGCCCTGTGGGGTGATTCCAGGCCGGGCACCTCCTTCGTCTCACCAGAACCTCCCGTGGAAAAAGGCAATCCTACCATGCCGTACCATCGGCAGGGAGGATGCCTCAAGGAGGCGTGATTTCTATTCGCACATAGGTTACGCAACAACCACGCCCTGTGCCCGCCTACGCAGCAGTCAAGTGCCGGGATTGGCCAGGCCCATGCTCACGTGAGACTGACAAGGTGAAGGCCACAACAGACTCGTCCGCCTCGTATAAAGCTTAATAACAACTGATTCACTTGGACTTGTCTATTCATAGTATTCCCATGATGTCACATGCATTTCCCACCAATATGGCACTTTACACTACACACAGCTCATTGGCTGTGTGTGTAATTAGATTGTTAATCACCTGTTAATTGATTACAATCAGACCAAGATGTCTGTGTGGTGATGTCACAGAATACTATCAATAAACCACTGGTCTACTTGTTGCTGTGAGTTTTGTATTGTTGTGCTAACATTATGGTATCATAATAATAATAATAATACATTTTATTTGGAGGCGCCTTTCAGAACACCCAAGGTCGCCTTACAGTGCATATAAATCATCAACCTTTATTTAAACAGGCAAGTTAATTAAGAACACATTCTTATTTTCAATAACGGCCTGGTGATAAACATGGACCTGGAACCATTCTGCCTATGTTTGAATCTAGTTTTCTATTTTGACACTTATGAGCACTCAGTGCAGACTCAGAGTAGTTAACTGTTTCTTTAATGATTAATACATGTCAGTTCGTGAATATATTAGTTAATCATTAGATAGTTGCTGATTAGTCGGTCAATTCCTGAATAGAGTGGTTAATGATTAGTAAATGTGAAAATAATAATATTAATAATTGAAAACAAAATATTAAAAAAATATATATATACCCCTCCCCCCCACCACCACCACCACCACCATATCAATTGGGTTAGGGTATGGTCGTGGTTAAGAAAACCCTAATCTTAACCACATCTATTTGACTTGCTGAACATGTTCCGTGTGTTTGAGCTGGGCTGTAGTCCAGTGGTGAAAGACCATGCCTTCCAACCCAAAGGTTTGTGGTTTGAATCCCGGTACGGACACTAAAACCTTTTCAAGTCTTTCATTGGGAAAGCCATAACAAAACTGCCTAGAGATCCATTGTAAGTTACCTAGCTGATGGTCTAGGGGTTAAGGCGGTCACCTTAACAACCGCATTGTATGCGGAGAAGTGCAGGTTCAATTCCTGCAGGGGATTTGAAGTCGTCTCCCCACCCCTCCCTCTCCCCTCTGCCATCTCCTGGCCTCCCTCCTCTGCCATCTCCTGGCTTCCTTCACCCTGTTCTCCCCTCTGCCATCTCCTCCCTCCTCCCCTGCCATCTCCCGGCCTTCCTCCTTCACCGTGTTCTCACTCAACCACTCTCACCATCTCTGCAGGGACTGTGCCTGCTCTCCTCTCTCCTCTGCGGGTCAGTCCCTGCAGAGATGGTAGTAGAGTGGTTGAGTGCGAACAGGGTGAGAGGAAGGAAGCCGGGAGATACATACATAGATGGCAGAGGAGGGAATTTTGTTGGAGGACGGGAAGGGAGTTAGAAGGAAGGACAGGGGGGCTAGGGAGATGGGAGGTCAGACAGTGGGGATGGTGGTGGACTGGTTGTCCTCTCGCCTGCCTTGTCCTCTCTCTTGCCTTGTCCTCTCTCTTCTCTCTCCTGCCTTGTCCTCTCTCTCCTGCCTTGTCCTCTCTCTTCTCTCTCCTGCCTTGTCCTCTCTCTCCTGCCTTGTCCTCTCTCTTCTCTCTCCTGCCTTGTCCTCTCTCTCCTGCCTTGTCCTCTCTCCTGCCTTGTCCTCTCTCTTCTCTCTCCTGCCTTGTCCTCTCTCTCCCTGTCCTCTCTCCTGCCTTGTACTTTCTCTCCCTGTCCTCTCTCTCTCCTGCCTTGTCCTCTCTCTTCTCTCTCCTGCCTTGTCCTCTCTCTTGCCTTGTCCTCTCTCTTCTCTCTCCTGCCTTGTCCTCTCTTGCCTTGTCCTCTCTCTTCTCTCTCCTGCCTTGTCCTCTCTCTTCTCTCTCCTGCCTTGTCCTCTCTCTTGCCTTGTCCTCTCTCTTCTCTCTCCTGCCTTGTCCTCTCTTGCCTTGTCCTCTCTCTTCTCTCTCCTGCCTTGTCCTCTCTCTTCTCTCTCCTGCCTTGTCCTCTCTCTTGCCTTGTCCTCTCTCTTCTCTCTCCTGCCTTGTCCTCTCTTGCCTTGTCCTCTCTCTTCTCTCTCCTGCCTTGTCCTCTCTTGCCTTGTCCTCTCTCTTCTCTCTCCTGCCTTGTCCTCTCTCCTGCCTTGTCCTCTCTCTCCCTGTCCTCTCTCCTGCCTTGTCCTTTCTCTCCCTGTCCTCTCTCTCTCCTGCCTTGTCCTCTCTCTTCTCTCTCCTGCCTTGCCCTCTCTTGCCTTGTCCTCTCTCTTCTCTCTCCTGCCTTGTCCTCTCTCCTGCCTTGTCCTCTCTTGCCTTGTCCTCTCTCTCTCTCTCCTGCCTTGTCCTCTCTCTCCTGCCTCTCTCGCGCCTCTCTCTCCTGCCTTGTCCTCTCTCTGACCCCCCACAATGCAGTTTTGTTATGGCTTTCCCCAACAAACGACTCGAAAAGGTTTTATTGTCCTTAATAAACAGATCACTATTCAAAACTTGATAAGACAAGACAAAACTGAACTAAACCAAACACATACAGTAGGCTAAGCTCCTGCAAATGGGTCCAGTTACAGTATGTAGGCAGCAGTCCTGGTGCCTTCCCCTGTCAGAAGCAGGGACATGAATCCCCCATTGAAGGATGCAGCCCCTCCTATGCAGAGACAAACATAATTAGTTTTCAATTAACCACACAATACAACAAGAGTCCCCTTCAACACAACTATTATTACATTGACTTTCCCATACGTCATCATTTATAATGACTCCATTTATAATGACTCCAAGTAGTTTAACCCCTCAAAAATTGGTTTTACAGTTTTTCACAAAAGACTTGCTCCTGGCCAATCCCGGTGCTTGACTGCTGCATAGGCGGGCACAGGGCGTGGTTATTGCGTAACCTATGTGCGAATAGAAATCACGCCTCAAGGAGGCCTGTGCGCTGCACGTCATTCGCCTGCGGCGAGCACCTCGCTCTAGCCTGAAGGACCCCAGGCCGCGCCGATGTTTACACAGCTTTTCAAGAGGCTAAATCGTAGCGTTTGAGGATTTCTCCCTCACGAGAGAGCCAGGCTGGGGTGCTAAAACCCATCCCGTACCGGATGCCGTGGCTGCGTTCCAATACCCATACTTGTACTTCTTTCTTGTAGTATGTACTGCCGCTGCCCTCACAAAGTATGGATTGTAGTGTGTAGCATGCATGCAAAATGCATACTATTGGGACACACTACATCTGTCATCACGTGAGCTTCCTGAACTCCGACCTCTTGCTCACTTCCGCCGACGTCCGCAGCGCCACATTTGAGTTTTTTTTTTTTTTTTTTTTATTCAATAAACACAGTTTGGCAATAACAAACAGTACATTATACAAAAAATTCAGACTAAGCATTTACAAAATTGGAACAGACAATCAAATAAACAAATTGCTGTTATATTGTAATGTATGTTGTTGTTTCTAATAAACTGATGTGATGATACTTACATGCAGTTTCATTCTTAACAGTATAATAACGTGCATATTTCTGTCAGTGTTTTTATCATAGTTATTGACGTGTTCACGGCGTCATGGAGGTGGGCGTGGATTATACACGCAGCTCAGTCAGTGCGACATAACTCCAGTAGGTGGCGGTAATGCACAAAAAGTTGTTTGCCAACCGCCATAAAACAGAAGAAGAAGAACTTCCGCTGCGCAAAGGATTGTGGGGAAGTTTGCCTGGCGCAGCATGCATCGATGCATACTCCGAAATAGGAGCTGATGTAGTACAACATCCTGGTACTCTTGGCATACTGCATCTGACATACTATGTATTGGGACATACTAATTCTTTTTTTGCCTACTAAATAGTATGGAAGTATGGGTATTGGAACGGGGCCCGTCTCTCCGACCGTCAACTGTCTCTCCAGCTTGTCATCAAACTATACTTGGCTGTCACCTAGTCTATTCCTAAGTGTCACTGGCCAGGGGGAGCCAGGATTTTAGGTTCAAATATACGGGGTCATCCCTATGTTCCCCGGGTCGGGATCATGTCTATGTTCCCCGGGTTCTATGTTCCCCAGGTTCTATATTCCCCGTTTTTCACTAACCTCTCCCAGCGCCCACGCCAAACCTAACCTCCCCCAGACCCTAACCCAAAACCTAACCTCTCCCACCCCCACGCCTAAACCTAAGGTCGGCATTGCGGGTGGATGTTCCCCGGGTCCTATGTTCCCCGCTTTTCCCAAATGGTGTCCACCCGCTATGCCGACCACCTGCAATGCCGACCTTAGGTTTAGGCGTGGGGGTGGGAGAGGTTAGGTTTTGGGTTAGGGTCTGGGGGAGGTTAGGTTTAGGCATGGGGGGAGGTTAGGTTTGGCGTGGGGGCTGGGAGAGGTTAGTGAAAAACGGGGAACATAGAACCCGGGGAACATAGACATGATCCCAAATATACATACTACTGCATGCGCTACTACATGCTACATGCTACAGTATAAAGGCGGCTGCGACTGCCACTATGTATTTAGTAGCTGTTTGGAGCCAGCAGTCCCCATGGCTTTATATTACCCATTATGTTAAATTGCAGACTAGTGTTTGTTTTGACATCATGCAGGTTTTGTAAAAGCATTTGTCTCCCAACAGGGTTTCACTCTACACTCTCTACTAATATCAGCTGCTGATGGTGCAACTAAACAGCCGACTGTGACACACCTGAGCTTTGTTTCTGTTTTTGCATTCATCATTATTCTGTATACATTTGTTCACACTGCTGATAACAAAGTACAAAAGACAAGGTTTTAGGATTCAAACATGCAGCGTGGTGCATCACAAGTATTGCCTTATCTCATTATGCTACATCCAAGGTCATCCCACTATGCATTTGACTTCTTATCTTTCCCAGACAACAAAGATCTGTTGCCACACCGAATGTAGGGAGGCAGAGGTCAGAAAGACTTTGCTCATCCAATGGAGCAAGCTGTTTCCAGTGCTTTCATTGGCTGATTTACATAAGCGCTCACACCACTAACTAACACAGTGTGATGTGTGGTGGAAGCCAGGGGTTGAATGCTTGACCTTGCACACCTCAAAACACCAACCGCTTGTACTGAGCTACTTTCAGTTAATGCAACAGATGTCACACATATGGCACATGGTGGCTCAAAAGTCATGACTGATGATGATGATGATGTCACGCTACTGATTAACAGATCTGTTGGCAGGTGCAGAGGACAAATCGTCTGTCACCCATGATAATGAGAGGTGTCCAAATGGACCTGGAGAGGTGGTGCTGCTCAGCCAGCACGAGGCAGTCTGGGATTCTTGGCAGTGCTCAAGTGCTGGTCTGCATCCCATTTGAAATGAGCCACCTCTAAACCCGGGACCCAGTGCACTCGGAGATGATTAGACCAACTCTGGAAATCATCACCAAGGGGCCCTTGCTTTCCTGTGGGTGAGAGACATAGGCAGAGAATGAGAAAACAGAGTTGGCACAAGATCCCACTGCAAAAGGTTTAACCTGTGTGCGACAGGCAGGTTTAACTTTTTACAGCGGACTATTCACCAAACTCCTTTCTCTCACTCTGCCTATGTCTCTCACCCACATACAATTTACGCAATACAATTCTTCGCAATATGGCTTAAAATAAATCGATAAATCGAATAATAGTTGGAGGCTACTACTGTAGCCGTCTGTTTGCCATTGTTTTCCCTATAATTCTGCTTTCAGAGCTAGTTTTACTGAAAATGTGATTTCACATAATGGACTGAAAATGTGATTTTTGGTTTAAATGATGTCCCTTTCTTCCATGACCAAGGCGTAATAGATTGAATCACTCATATCACCTTCACTGTATAAGCTATGGGGAAGTATATGCACATTGTTGCATTGAGTTTTCTGTGTTCAAGCTACACATCAGGAAGCAATGCCACTCCACCAGCAAGGCTTCTTCAGGTTTCACTGGGCTGAGCCCCAGGGCATCAGATAGCAAGTGAGCAGAACTTTAACCATTTCAAAGTGCTTCACTATTTCATTTTTCAGTCCTGAAAGACAACTCTCCTCTGAACTTCAATGAACGCTCTAAGAAAGTCACACAGCCAAGGAGGATAAGAGCCAAAGAGAGAAGTGAAATTAGAATAGAATCTTTATTTTGTATTTTACAAATACCGGTTTTTCCCCACAATGTGTAAAATGCATCAAACCAAAACCCTCACACTAATCACACAATATGTCCAAATATCCACATAAGTAATTAATTTCTGGAATGAACACAATCTATTACTCACACAAACACAGCACCAAATGACTTTCATATCCATCAGTGCAATTTGAGATCTCTCATACTGTTAATGCGATTTGGGATTCCAGAAAATACGCAAGTGTATCTATAGATGGAATTTGACAGCTTGAACACTGTCATTGTGTAATGACAATTTATCACAGAGATGGCCTTGATATAAATGAGACACATTTTTCCAGTTGAGTCTTTCAAAGACGACACTGTTGATAGAAATGTTTCAAGCGGAGTCAAGAGATATGTGAGCTTACATTTTAAATGCGCTCCTGTTTCATCTGTGGAAACTGCGGTGGATATCTCAGCCGACCTTGGGTTCTGACCACCGCTGCTTTGCAATCACAAAGGGCTTGACCAGACATATCAATGAGATAAGGGCATTGGAGATTCCAGGGCTACCGTTGTGATCTACATGCCCTAAGTGGACGCTAGATGAATGTTTTACCGAGTAGTGGGCCTGCTTCGCACAATCGATTGCTTGTTCTCTGCTGATTGCCGAGGCTGATCTAATCAAACAGTAAACCTTCAAACTTCTGGATAATGACATATTTCCTGCATGAAATTGCTTTTAGAAACCTCCCAGAACAATTGTTCCACATCCAATCCTGGGCAATTTGGTCTTGAACAAATGGAACAATGGCATACTGTACTCTACTGTAACACTGTATCCAGTATGGTACTGTACTCTACTGTAACACTGTATCCAGTATGATACTGTACTCTACTGTAACACTGTATCCAGTATGGTACTGTACTCTACTGTAACGCTGTATCCAGTATGATACTGTACTCTACTGTAACACTGTATCCAGTATGGTACTGTACTCTACTGTAACACTGTATCCAGTATGATACTGTACTCTACTGTAACACTGTATCCAGTGTGGTACTGTACTCTACTGTAACGCTGTATCCAGTATGGTACTGTACTCTACTGTAACACTGTATCCAGTGTGATACTGTACTCTACTGTAACACTGTATGCAGTGTGATACTGTACTCTACTGTAACACTGTATGCAGTGTGGTACTGTACTCTACTGTAACACTGTATCCAGTGTGGTACTGTACTCTACTGTAACACTGTATGCAGTGTGGTACTGTACTCTACTGTAACACTGTATCCAGTGTGGTACTGTACTCTACTGTAACACTGTATCCAGTATGGTACTGTACTCTACTGTAACACTGTATCCAGTATGGTACTGTACTCTACTGTAACACTGTATCCAGTATGGTACTGTACTCTACTGTAACACTGTATCCAGTATGGTACTGTACTCTACTGTAACACTGTATCCAGTATGGTACTGTACTCTACTGTAACACTGTATCCAGTATGGTACTGTACTCTACTGTAACACTGTATCCAGTATGGTACTGTACTCTATCAAGAGAACTGAACATCAGGATTTGACCCCAGTTCCATCAGTTGTAAGCTGACATCCCTGTAGCCTTTCCTCACTCGCTCCAAAGCGCTCGTCTTATGCACCCTTGTACTGGGTATGTTTAGATACATAATACTGTATAGAATAGATATCTACTTTAAGTTGGGGAATAGGCTAGATTACTACCCAACTTGGCTGATAAAAACCTCTACTTGATGTGATAAAAATTAGCTTTGCGTATGGAAATACTTTTGAATGTGTGCACATACAGCATCCATATCATCTGCTTTATCTTCTTGACGCTTGTCATTTCTTCAGTGCAATCAGGCCAATAGTAGTGCAGTGTTTTATGTCTTCTGAAGACATTTGTTCCCCACCCTGACAAGCCTTAAGTGGATTTAATAAAGTGCTTCCTTTTTTTCAAAACAAATGTAGTAGTTTAAGTTCAAACAATACGTGTGCATTACTGCAACTCGCACTACTTCTGGAGGAGCACAGAAGACTATAGAAAACTAAATGAATGAGAAAATGAATTGGGGGAAAATAAAAAGAATAAGAAGCCATTAGCTAATACTTAAAAACTTTCACCGAGTAAATCAAACAAACACAAAGTAACAACCTCTCAACTTTTCTTAGGTCTGCTGCGCCACAATTCCCATCCCACCCCCGTTTTCAACAGTCCTCAGCTGTTTTCGTTGGCCAAGCGCGCCCCGTTGATGCCGCGGTAGGTGATGCGGCTGGGCCGGACCAGCACGCCGTGCCCCTGGCGGCAGCTGAAGTAGCGCCGGCCGCCCACCGAGCCGTCGTTCTTGCCCTTGGGGCTGCGCAGCTCCAGGCCCAGCCAGAGGCCCGGGGCGAAGTCGGCCGTGCCCAGGTAGCGGATCAACGCCATCTCGTTGGCGCTGCTCAACAGGACCTGCATCCCCAGGTGGAGGCCGACCTGGCCGCCGCCCGAGCCGGGCGAGGGGCCGGAGGACCCTGACGTGGTGCCGCCACCGCTGCCCCCACTCAGGGTGCTCCAGCGCCGACGGTGAGGGGTGGAACGGCTCCTTTTGAAAACGATGAATTGTAGGAAGATAGAGAGAAAAATATAAGGGTAAAAAAAGAGAGATTTACAGGTAAAAGGCTGAGAAGATACAGTAGTAGAAGACAGACAGTATAAAGGCTAAGTGGTGAGATTGACTGTATGGGAGGTTGGTGGTGGTTCACTCTCATTATAGTCACCATCATGCGCTGGCCATTGAACAAAAGCGCCCTTTTGCTGACTAATACTGCCGGTTCTTATCAGTATTGATTCTGCTGCAACTGTGGGGGATTAGGATGAAGCTGACAGGATGAGGAGGGAGGGAGGGAGGGAGGGGCTGTGTGGAAAGTGAGGGAGGGAGAGACACACCTGTTAACGGGGCTTTTTCTGCTGCTCTCCTTGGGGCCGGCGATGGCTGACGATGTGCTGAAGCTGCGACGGATCATCCCTGCATGACAATCACATGAGCTTTAAGACAGTCAAGTACTCTCACATGAACACCCGGCAGCCATGACCACACAAGCTCTCACATGAACACCTGGCAGCCATGAGCACACAAGCTCTCAGCATGGTGCCACTATTGCAGTAGTATACAAGACACATATTTCAAATAACTTATCTGAGGGCAAAGCCGGCACATGACTCACCGCTAAAAGATCGATTGAGGCGTGATGACGAGAGCTCCGAGAGGCAGTCAACAGATCCATGGATCCTGCCAATAAAAGAAGATGAAAGTAACCCGACAATATAATTTCTATGCACATAACCTTTACGTATCCTTATTGAGATCTTAGAAACATGAAAATGGAAAAATCCACTGACATTTACCCTCTATTCTAATCATGAAGGACCATTCTGCAAATTAATTAAATACCGGCAGATTTCTGTAACATTTCACAGTTGAGAGAGATTTGACTGAGGTCTGGTATTTGAAGATGGTGCCTCTTCTGACAGGGAGCGCTACAGCGAGAAGCAAAAAGTAAATACATAAAAAAAAACTCTTAAGCCGCTATGTGGGTGTGATAATGGTTGAGCTCTGAAAGCCATTACGGGCGAGACAGCCGATGTGTCGAGAAATGAGCAAAAAAGGGAAAAGATAAGCAAATAAATAAATAAATCAAATGTGTCTTATAAGGGATGTGAGTGGGCCGTGGGAGCGGGACAAAAACGGAGTGTGGGCGGGGTGGGGGTGGCATAAGGTAAGCGGTTTGTTTTCCTAATGGCTCCTGATAGCTGCTGACAGGAGAAGAAAAGGGAAGAAGAAGTGGAGAATGTGAGAGATTGTCCATGTGCTTGGCTCAGCATACGGTCAGGTGAGCTTCTGGGTTCATGAGAAAACACGCAGGAGGAGAGGAAGGAACATGAAGGAGGGATGGCGACTCGAGTGAAAACAGGTGCCGCCGTCTTTTCAAAGAGCAGCTTTGATCTCATGGGAGACGAGAAGAGTGGGTCAGGGCGGGGCAAAAAAAAAGACAACAGACAAGTGGGACCGACCAGGAGGGAGGAGAAGTGAGGAGAACTCCCACTGAACAGGTGGAGAGCAACCAGATGGACAGCAAAGTGGCAAAGACGGTAAATAATAATAATTGACTGTATTTACATACTCAGTGCTCTTCAAGGCACCCAAAGCACTGCACATATCGGGAGGTGTGTGTGAGGGGGGGATGTGTAGACAGCAGAACGATGTGTAGACACCAGAACGATGTGTAGACACTAGAACGATGTGTAGAGACCAGAACGATGTGTAGACACCAGAACGATGTGTAGACACCAGAACGATGTGTAGACACCAGAACGATGTGTAGACACCAGAACGATGTGTAGACACTAGAACGATGTGTAGAGACCAGAACGATGTGTAGACACCAGAACGATGTGTAGACACCAGAACGATGTGTAGACACCAGAACGATGTGTAGACACCAGAACGATGTGTAGAGACCAGAACGATGTGTAGACACCAGAACGATGTGTAGACACTAGAACGATGTGTAGAGACCAGAACGATGTGTAGAGACCAGAACGATGTGTAGACACCAGAACGATGTGTAGACACCAGAACGATGTGTAGACACTAGAACGATGTGTAGAGACCAGAACGATGTGTAGAGACCAGAACGATGTGTAGACACCAGAACGATGTGTAGACACCAGAACGATGTGTAGAGACCAGAACGATGTGTAGACAGCAGAACGATGTGTAGACACCAGAACGATGTGTAGACACCAGAACGCTCCCCACACATCAGCTCTCACGGAGGAGGGTTGAGGCCTGAAAGTGCTCATTAGATGAGGGGTGATTAGGTGGCCATGATGGAAGCAAGGCATGTGTGGGAATGTAGCCAGGGCCCCGGGTTACACCCCCCAGGGCACTGGAGTTACACCCCCCAGGGCACCGGGGTTACACCCCCCAGGGCACTGGAGTTACACCCCCCAGGGCCCCGGGTTACACCCCCTAGGGCACTGGAGTTTCACCCCCCAGGGCACTGGGGTTACACCCCCCAGGGCACCGGGGTTACACGCCCCAGGGCCCCAGGGTTACACCCCCCAGGGCACCTGGGTTACACCCCCCAGGGCCCCGGGGTTACACCCCTACTCCTGCGCAGGGTACTGATGTGATCTTTATTGACCACAGGTTTAACGTCTCATCCAAAGGACGGTGCTCACTCACAGGATAGATTCCCTGTCTCTGCCCTGGGGCATTGGTGATATTGTTCATGAGACCAGAGTGAACAGCACCTCCTACTGGTCCTCCAACACCACTTGCAGCACCAGATGGTCTCCCAGCAAAGCACTGATCACAGTCAGACCTGATTAGCTTCCCCAGCAAGCTAGTGATGCAACGGGAGCCACGGTGTTGGCTAACACGCTAATCAAAAAAATGTGGAGTCGGTATGAAGGTTGAATACATTAACTCAACCAGCAGCCTCTGGAATGTGGAGAACCTCTCTCTTCCTTTTAACTACATGAATATATTATTTCAAATGACATGGAAAAAAACCTATTCACTTAGTTATGACACATTAAGCACTCAAGGCAGAATACTATTAATGCCTTATGCAATAGGAAGAATCAGCATGTTTTATAAAGAAACTGATTGGCTATACTTCCGGGTGCAACTGCCGTTGGTTTTAAACAGCAGTTCATGGTGAAATTATGCCCTCTTTGAACTCTAACTGCTCCTTCATACTTTAAGCTATATACTATATGGCTAGACACTCAATTTAAACTTTAAACGAGTCACCACCTTTAGGACTCTATCACCTTATTTCAGCTTCAATTTATCTTTTGTGCCGTTTGAGAAATCACAGTTTGTTTTATATTTTTTTCAGCCTCTATCACTGGACCCTATGGAGCCAGGAACTCACTCTTAAGGAGCGTTCACACCGAGATATTTATTTTTCGCTCTGTCGCTCAAGTCAACCCTTTGGAATCGCTCTGTCGCTCTGTTTAAATCGCTCATCAACAGGCACACGAAATGACGGACATGTGGGGGATATAACGTTACGCAATGTCATGCTGTTTGTCCACTACAAGCCACCGTCATTGTTTACAAGCTAAGCCTATCAGCGTGCTCCTAATGCGAGCTGCATACCGGTAGTACAGACTTCACTTCATGTCAGCTGTCAGCCTGTCAATGCGGTTTGTTGCCACACAATAAACCAGCGGTTTGTTCCAAGCCAGAGAGATCCTTGACTCGCTCTCACACGGCAGCCAATCAGTGTTGAACAGCGAGCGACTGATGCCAGCGTATTTTCGCTCGAGTTGGAATATTTCATCTTGAGCGACGAGCGTATTTTCTCCCTATCGCTCTGTCTCTGCCGCTCGGACGCCCAGCGATTATTCTCCCAGGCGAATATATGCTCAATCGCTCGTTTGCATTGACTTTGTATGTAAACTCGACGCCAGCGACCAACGTTAATAGGTCGGTGTGAACGCACCTTTAGCAGGCTGTACTTTTGACTAAATTCACACATGTTAAAACTGCGACAGTTCACAGTTTGAACACTACATAGATAGATCATACATGAATCTACCCTTTAGCTTCTTCTGCTCTCACAATGTCAACATATAGGCCATGTGATGTATAGCTTTTGAGATATTGTTTGTTTGACACAACATTTCAGCTTTATTTCATACACATACATATTTCTGCTGCAGTGGCACCCGGAAGTACTTTTTTGTTGTGGTGACGTCACGCTGATTCGTCCTATTAAACAAGTTCAACAGCTTTTATCCACTTGCAGAGAATATAGAGTAACAACAAAATGTGTTATGTGGCAAATAATGTGTCTTGTTGCTCAGTGAATATGTACAGTGGGTTCAGCATAAAGGTCCTTACACACTGTGGTTTTTTTCATGCGATTGTCAATAATATTTTTCAAGCCTATTATTATCAGTCAATGCAACTGTGAATACCAACGGCGATGTTCCGCTGAGCGTTATTGCGGTGTTTATTTTTTCAGACCAAGGTCGATTTTTCAGAAATTCACGTCCGACGTGTACACATCTGTTGCTGTGATTGACAGGTGGGTCAAAATTCACATCGCAATTTCGTGCCGTATATTCCCATCGCTCTTGGTGTGTAACAGCCTTAAGTCTGCAACATAACAGACTGTGCCAAAAGTGAACGGGTCTGAATACTTTCTGAACCCACCGTATGTCAGACAAAGCTTTTCCATATCCCAGGATTAACAGATCTCCAAAAATAGCCATCTTGGCACTTTGTGCAGCTGTTGAGTCAACACTTTGTGTAGTGTGAAATCCCAATCTCATCTGAAGAAACAACAAGGCCTTTGTTCATCGTGTGCTATTCTAAATGATCAACATGGGCGCCATGTGAGTGGTTCCCACTTTCTCAGCAGATAAGTGAAAAAAGGGCAGAGATGTTAACACTGTACAAAGGGTGTAGTGTAAACAGATGATCTAACCCTAGTGCAGACCAAGTGCAGACCAAGACATCCTAGTGCAGACCAAGACATCCAAACAGAGTTTGTCCGACTGTTCAAGTACATAATTTGCAAACTACAGAAAATCCCTTTATCTAAATCTAGGATTAAAGATGCGGCCAAATGTGTCATTATGCTCAGCTGCATCAATTGGATTAACAGAGAGAAAGCACTGCAATAGTTATGAAGAAGTTTCTATGGGACAACTCCGCTCACATCCTCTTTATACCAGATTTTGTTTTGCCATTAGTTAAGTTATTAAGTTATTAAGTTATTAAGTTATCCTTTATTTATCCCCTTGGGGAAATTCATCCTCTGCATTTGACCCATCCTCTACTAGGAACCTTCCTAGAACTAGGAGCAGTGGGCAGCCACTGTGCAGCGCCCGGGGACCAACTCCAGTTCTTTTGCCAGTACCTTGGTCAGGGGCACTGACAGGATCAATGCTGAATCATTTAAAACGATCAAATCAGTAAATCCCCATTAGTTTTTTTATGCTGGATAACCACAGCAATGTTGCTCTTCCTTATGACAGACATGCTTTTTTTCTTCTTCTTTTTTAAATTACAAACGAGGACCACCATGGAAATAAGTCTCCTGGAATTTATTGTGTGTGAATTCCTCGACAATTTGATACTGGTGATTCATTATGTAGGCAGGCAATAGACAAACTGTACATTTGTTTGTCTGTTTTACATTAGTGACCAATGCCCCTACAATACACACACACACACACACACACACACACACACACACACACACACACACACACACACACACACACACACACACACGATCAACAGTTCAAAATGCAGATGCAGTGAGTCAGAAACTGATTCAGAGATAGTAAAACAAAATGATAGTCATTTGGACATAATAGCTGCACAGATGTCTCACTTATAATGCCTTGAAGGTTTCCTAAGCTCCTACGTCCCAGACTGACGATCACAATGCATTCTAAATGCTTTGGGTGGGAAACAATAATGCAGCAAAGGTAGGTTTTGGGTGGCTGATGTTTATTTGAGAAATAAAGCAACATAGACCTCCTCTCAGCTGCAGCATGTTCTCCACTCCATGTGTCACATGTGGCCTACTGGGGTAGTGGGGTTTATCATAGAAACCACATGTGTCACATCTGGCCTACTGGGGTAGTGGGGTTTATCATAGAAACCACATGTGTCACATCTGGCCTACTGGGGTAGTGGGGTTTATCATAGAAACCACATGTGGCCTACTGGGGTAGTGGGGTTTATCATAGAAACCACATGTGGCCTACTGGGGTAGTGGGGTTTATCATAGAAACCACATGTGGCCTACTGGGGTAGTGGGGTTTATCATAGAAACCACATGTGGCCTACTGGGGTAGTGGGGTTTATCATAGAAACCACATGTGGCCTACTGGGGTAGTGGGGTTTATCATAGAACCCACATGTGGCCTACTGGGGTAGTGGGGTTTATCATAGAAACCTATTTGTCACTTTGTTATTTCAAGTCCAACAAATTGTTTATGTTTATACACAGATTGAGATGCAAGCTATCCACACTGCTTCTGGCTGATCCTTCTCAATCTTTTTCAGAGCTTTATTCATGGACGAGAGATTATTATCTGAGATAGACTAAAAACTGCAACAAACTCCGGCCCGATGAACAGTAGCACGTTCATCCCCCTAATTCAAGATGGTAGAGAAGTTCAACAGCTCTCTTCTGAGATTGTTAGAAGGTAGCCGAATGGAACATGATCTTTTTCCATCTCTGCCATGGAACACTTCCTCCACTCATTCCATTCTCCACATGTGGTAGTTTCTTCTCGTGACTGAGAACTAAATCTCCAAACATGAATACAAATTATTTTACTGGTACAGTGAGCCAAACACAACTTGATCACATACTCCTTTCTCCATCTGTTCCAAAACTCGAGACACTTCCACCGCCTCGTCAGTTGCTCAAACTGTGAATCATAATGTCTATTTATGGACCCTTTACTCACAGCTGTTTGTTCTGCACACCACTCCTTCCAACATACTGCTAGGTCTGTCGCAAGCTCTTCATCCAAATCGACTTTTTTGTCTTTCACATATTTCATCGCATCCATCATTTAAAAAACTAAATCATCTTGTTTCACTATTCCAGACTAGACCTAAAACCTTTAACAGAGTGGAATCCTTCACTTGTTCTTGTTCTTCCTGTGGCCATTCTCATTGTAGCTCAATGCTATTTGCCTTCCACTTACAAAGATCCATTCCTGCACTTGCCATTATTTCTCTGGCCTTTACACACAGTTCTGAAGCTCCAGTTATAAAATCATCCACATAAAGACTGTTTTTCAGGGTTTCCTCCTTTGTGCTGTTTGAGATGGTGTCTGAAGGTAGCGGCTAACAGAAATGGACTCAAAGACACTCCAAACTGAACTCTTAACATCCTTTGTGGTTTCACCTTGATCTCCTTTTGTGACACAACTCACCATCTGTCCACGTGAATCTGGTTGAGGCAGATTTGTAGAATTGCCGTTTTGCTATCCGCCATTACATGCACTGGATGCTTCCTAAACTTAATCAAAATGCTCAAAAGATCTGGATTTAAGTTAAGGCTTACAAGCAGACGCTCATTTATTGAACGGCCATCTTTCTCATGAGAAGAGGCATCAAATACGACTTCTTTTTCATTGACATCTCTCTCTTCTTTGATCATAGCATGATGAGCTCAGTAGAAACAGGGCCATTCGCCTCATATGTGTGGAAAAGGCACCTTCACTCAAGTCAATCTCAGGTGTTTTAGAGACAAATATGTCAACATTCAGTGCTTCTTTATCCATCACGGGCAGATTAAGTGCTCTGGAAATACTGTATCTACTAATAAAACTGTGTGAGCTACAGTACCTCCGTCTCATCAACATCTAGCAACCTGATTTGAGTGGATGAGTCTATCCAAATGGTAGCTGTCTGGAGTAATACTACTGTAATACTACTGTACTGTACAAGGTTCCTCCTTGCTGCAGATAGAGAAACAGTCGCCTTTCTGCTTGCTCCTGCTTCTCTGCCAGCTTTTTGCTTTTTAACTACGAAACTTTCTTTTTTCTTTTATCCCCCTGATTTTACTACTACGCCACTTTCTAGTAACGATCTTTCATTTTGAATCGTTATCCTATTTTTATGAAATCACCACTAACAGCACTTTCGGAGCTCACCCAGGCTAAGTATAGCCTAGCATAGCCTAGCACTCCGGAGACTGTCGGACAATATGCCTCATATACGCTGCTGTGATCATCTTCAAAGGATTGCCGTACTGGAAACAACGATATTTCATCTCTCAAAGAACTCACTGCCATCGAGTCAAATTGCACGGAATGTCACGAGCAACGTGAGTACATTATCATCTCCCAGGGATGCTGACTCACTGCTACCGAGTCAAACTGCTATGGCTACTAACCTAGAGCTAACTGATGCGGCTAGCCTGCCAGCTCCGGAGAAAGCCCTTGGTAACATCGCTAACCAAACTGCGAGCCCGAAGCATAAACAAAGACATATCCCAAAGAGATTAGTGATTTCCGAATCCGCAATTACTCCACAAAACCCTGAAATCAGCTCAGCAACAGGCTGGCCCTCCCTAAATTCCAGCCTGCGGTGCTCGGCTCGGCAAGCTAATGACCGCACACGGGCTCTCCGCACGAGAGAGGAGGGTCGTCAACTGCTTAACCACAAACCCCAAAACGAGCGGTCATGGACTACTGTCACGAGAGGAGGAACAGCCCCCCCTCCTCCGCTAATGGAATTGCAACTTGAGAATCGTTTTGGCCTGCTTCGATCACCTCCAGCTGACATAGCTGCCCAGCTCCACCATGAGAGGGAAAATCAGGCTAGCGCTAGCACAAGGCCTCAGGGAAGAAATGCTGCCTCAGAGCCCAAGGACACTCAAGCCATAACAACCCTGATAATAGGAGATTGTACAGTCAAAAACATCAGGAGTTGGAGAAATTCCAAAACATACTGCTTCCCTCAAGACGCAATCTCTGACATAACAGGAAAAATTACAGAGCTACTTACATCTCACAAAGCTGTGACAAGGGTGATCCTGCACATTGGAAAAAATGTCATTTATAAGCAAGAATCAGAGAAACTTAAATCTGACTTTGCCAATCTGCTGAATATGCTAGCCTCTCTAAACATTGAGGCTTTTATCAGTGGCCCTTTACCATCTCACGGCACGAACCGCTTCAGCAGACTACTAGGCCTAAGTTCATGGCTTTCCACCGCCTGCCCACTACATAAAGTAAACTTTATTGAGAATTTTAATTTGTTCTGGCAGCGTGAGCACCTCTTCACTCCGGACGGGCGCTATCTCAATAGTGCTGGCGAGGCTTTACTGAGTTCTAACCTACTATACACGGTGGACTATTACAAGGTCAAGATCCCTCTAAAGCCTCCCCAAGGCAGACAGCCTGACGCAGCGGCCACAGAGCTCTCCTCCAGCCCTGCTCCACCTGCTCAGATCGACGCAGCTTCCGGCCCAGCTGCCAACCCTGCCCAACTGACCAACGACGCCACACCTCCGGCAGTCGCCACACCTCCGGCTCTACAGGTCGACGCCCCACCTCCTGCCGCCGCCCCGGCCCAACTGACCAACGACGCCCCACCTCCTGCCGCCGCCCCGGCCCAACTGTCCAACGCCACACATCCGGCAGCCGCTGTCCCGGCAGCCGCTGTCCCGGCTCTACAGGTCGTCGCCCCACCTTCTGCCGCCGCCCCGGCTCTACATTTCGACGCCGCGGCTCAACAGGACGACGCCGCGCCTCCTGCAGCAGCTGTCCTGGCTCTACAGGTCGACGCCGTGGCTCCACCAAACGACGACGACTTCATCTTCTCCCCTCCCCTCCTCTCTTCCACCCCCCCTTTCTCCTCCACCCCCCCTTCCCCACTCTTTCCCCCTCCCCTCCACTCTCCCACCTCCCTCTTCTCGCCCCCCACCACAGCTCAACGGCCCGATGACCCGGCGGAGAGCGACGCCCCCCCAGGTGTTTCCTTGGAGACCTCATTCCCCCCCCCCCCCTCCACTCCTCCACCTCCCTCTCATCGCCCTCCTCCCTTTCCCCCTCCCTCCACCTACTGCCATTCTCAGCTGGCATGAACAAGCTGATTGAGGAGGTTAATGTTAGTCTAGCTAGCCCGCTCCGCACCTCCAACAAACTGTTTGAGCGGGCTGACGCTGGACTAGCTGGCCTGCAGTGCACCCCTCCGCCTGGCCTAAAACAACTGGCTAATCAGCCCTCTCCATCTGTCATGAACACACTGGCTGAACAGACTCCTGGCCTAAAAGAACTGGCTAATCAGCCCTCTCCATCTGTCATGAACACACTGGCTGAACAGACTCACGCCAGAATAGCCAGCGCCCCCTGCTCCTCCCCACCCTCAACACTTCCTCCTCCTCGCCCCCCCCCATCCCAAAGACCCCCTCGCTTAAATGAGCTGGCTAATCAGCCCTCTCCATCCATGAACACACTGGCTAAACAGACTCATGCCAGCATAGCCAGCACCCCCTGCTCCTCCCCACTCCAAAGACCCCCTCGCTCCTCCCCACCCCCAAGACCTCCTTGTTCCGACCCCCCACCCTCAAAACCACCTCCCCCTCCCACCCGCTCACCTTTCCCTCAATCTCCCTGCCCGCCCCAAAGGGGAAAACTGAAAAAATCACTTCCGGCCCCAAAAACAAGGTCACAGAGCATCATGAAACGATCAAATGTCTAGCTATCCCCACCCTGATTAGCTACAGAACAAACAAAGATTATCTCTCAGCACGTCCTGTTCCAGGACCAAGCCTAGTATCTGTTCTCCAGGGACACTCTGAAAAGCATTTACAAAATCAACCCAGCAACGCAAGTATCAAGGCTGCACTGCTAAATATTAGGTCACTTGTAAGCAAGTCGCTTCTAATAAATGATCTGATTACGAGTCATAAACTGGACCTCATGTTCCTCACAGAGACCTGGCTTGATCTAAACAACAGGGAATATGTTCTTAATGAGTCAGCCCCACCTAATTTTAACTACATTGACGCCCCCAGAGTCGGTAAGAAGGGGGGAGGAGTAGCTATTATTTTCTCTGATGTTTTTCAATGTAAGCAGGTATCGTTTGGCGACTTTTCATCGTTTGAATATCTGGCCGCTGTTCTGAAGTGCTCTCCCTCTATTTTACTACTGATTATATACAGACCACCTAAGTACTCTAGTAGTTTTTTTGATGAATTTTCAGAACTCCTTTCTATAATCTCCATAGAACACGACTGTTTAACTATTGCAGGAGATTTTAATATTCATATTGACAACCCCAATGATAATAATGCCAAAGAATTGAATAACCTCCTTGACACTTTTGACCTGTTACAACATGTCTCTGGGCCCACTCACAATCGAGGCCATACCCTAGACTTATTTATCACCAAGGGCTTTGAGTCATCGTTTCTTTCAGCTAGTGATGTTGCTCTGTCCGACCATCTCTGTATCTTTCTTGAACTCAAGGTCACCCCTATCGCTCTTACTCGGTCAAAAACCATCAAAAAGCGTCACATCAACGAGAGCACTAGCACACGGTTCATGGAGGCTTTCTCGCTGGCCCCTTGCCTCTCCTCAGCCTCTGTCAATGATCTCCTAGATAACTTCAATTCTAAAACCCTAAAGGCTATTGATGCTGTAGCTCCCATTAGATCTAAACTAATCTCCGGTAAGAAAAAAGCACCATGGAGAAACGCTCCCTCTGTAAATAACAAAAAAAGAGATTGTAGGAAAGCAGAGCGCAAATGGCGGAAAACTAAACTTCACATCGATTATGACATCTATAAAAATAGTCTTCACTCCTACAACCAGGAACTAAAAAATTCCAGAAAATTCTTCTTCTCCGACATTATCAGCAAAAACACCAATGACGCTCGCACTCTTTTTGCCACTGTTGACAGGCTGACAAACCCCCCCCCCACAAATTGCCCCTGATCTTCTATCCAATGTCAAATGCAATGAATTTGCGACCTTCTTTAGGGATAAAATTATAAATATCAGACTAACTATTTCCACATCAAGAACAAATGTGGCTCCGCCGCACCCACAGAATAGGTGCTTAATTAACATGACTCAGTTCAATGTCATTGACCACAAGAAACTAGAAGAAACGATACGAGGCCTTAAATCCTCATCGTGTTGCTTAGACACCCTGCCAACAAGCTTTCTAAAAAATGTCTACAGTTGCCTGGCGACCGACATACTGAAGATAATTAATACCTCTCTTCTTACAGGCATTTTTCCAAAATCTCTAAAAACTGCAGTTGTTAAGCCCTTGCTAAAGAAGCGTAGCCTCGACCCCTCTATAATCAGCAATTACAGACCAATATCAAATCTTCCCTTTATTAGCAAAATACTCGAAAAAACTGTCTACCAACAACTCAATACCTTTCTATCCTCCAATGATCTCCTAGATCCCTTCCAATCAGGCTTCCGACCCCATCATAGCACCGAAACTGCGCTTATCAGAGTTATAAATGACATCCGAATGAACACTGATTCAGGTAAAATCTCAATCTTAATGTTACTAGACCTCAGCGCTGCCTTTGATACGGTTGACCACGAAATTCTATTGGACAGACTGGAAAACTGGGTCGGGCTTTCCGGCACGGTCCTAGAGTGGTTCAGATCTTATCTGCAAGACAGGAACTACTTTGTCTCCATTGGCAACTACACATCTGACCAAACCAAAATGACATGTGGGGTACCCCAAGGATCAATTTTAGGTCCTGTCCTGTTTAACCTTTATATGCTCTCTCTGGGCCTAATTATGCAAAAAAACAAAATAGCTTATCATAGCTATGCAGATGACACCCAACTCTACATAGCCCTCTCATCGGATGACTATGCCCCCATAGAGACACTGTGTCAGTGCCTTGCGCAAATTAATGATTGGATGTGCCAGAATTTTCTCCAACTTAATAAAGACAAAACAGAGATAATTGTCTTCGGCAAAAAAGAAGATAGGCTCAAAGTTACTGCTCACCTCGAATCCCTATCTTTGAAGCCTAAGGACCAGGTAAAAAATCTTGGCATTATTATTGACTCTGATCTAAATTTCAACTCCCACATCAAGCTTATAAGAAAATCTGCCTTCTATCATCTAAAAAATATAGCAAGGATTAGAGGCTACATGTCCAAACAAGATCTTGAAAAACTAATTCATGCTTTCATTTCTAGCAGGCTAGACTACTGCAACAGTCTTTTCAATGGTCTTCCCAAAAAAGCTATTAAACAACTACAGCTCATTCAGAATGCGGCTGCTAGAGTTCTAACAAGAACCAAGAAAGCTGAACACATTACACCAGTTCTCAAATCCCTGCATTGGCTGCCAGTAAATCTTAGAATAGACTTTAAAATTCTGCTAATAGTTTACAAATCTCTCAACGGGTCAGGCCCACACTACATCTCTGAAATGCTTCTACACTATGAACCATCCAGATCCCTGAGATCTTCAGGCACTGGTCTACTAATTGTCCCGAGGACCAAATCAAAACATGGTGAAGCCGCGTTCTCCCACTATGCCTCTCATAACTGGAACAAACTCCCTGAACACATTAGATCTGCCCCTACTCTGCCTATTTTTAAATCCAAGCTAAAGACCTTTATGTTTACTCTTGCTTTTAACTGCTACTAAACTACTGCCTCTCTCGGCCTGTAATTAAAAAAAAAAAGATTCCTGTACATTTCCAACAAATGGACTGTACATGTAATAATAATACTGAAGAGTGCCTTGTAACTTATTTAAAACAGAAATAATGTTTCATGTTTGTTAATTTGAGTATATATTTGAACTAAAACTGTCGGCTGTGTTTTTTTATGTGTGTTTTTTTTATATGTGCATTGCTTTGCTGCTTGTTTTTTCGATTATTTTTTTGTAAAGCACCTTGAATTGCCTTGTGTATGAAAGGTGCTATATAAATAAAATTTGACTTGACTTGACTTGACTTGTACTACTCGTAGAACTACTGGGAGAGCTGGCCATTATTGTATCAGAAGGGATACTAAGGTCAGCCTGTTGTTCTGTGCTTCCCTGTCTCCCTTCTGTGTGCCTTTCCTATTGACTGGCTAAATGGCGGAAAACCACACTCTCCACAAGTCATTCACTGACCACACTCTCCACAGGTCATTCCCTGACCACACTCTCCACAAGTCATTCACTGACCACACTCTCCACAAGTCATTCACTGACCACACTCTCCACAGGTCATTCATGACCACACTCTCCACAGGTCATTCCCTGACCACACTCTCCACAAGTCATTCCATGACCACTCTCCACAGGTCATTCATGACCACACTCTCCACAGGTCATTCCCTGACCACACTCTCCACAAGTCATTCACTGACCACACTCTCCACAAGTCATTCACTGACCACACTCTCCACAGGTCATTCATGACCACACTCTCCACAGGTCATTCCATGACCACACTCTCCACAAGTCATTCCATGACCACACTCTCCACAGGTCATTCATGACCACACTCTCCACAGGTCATTCCCTGACCACACTCTCCACAAGTCATTCACTGACCACACTCTCCACAGGTCATTCACTGACCACACTCTCCACAAGTCATTCCCTGACCACACTCTCCACAAGTCATTCACTGACCACACTCTCCACAGGTCATTCTGACCACACTCTCCACAAGTCATTCCATGACCACACTCTCCAGAGGTCATTCATGACCACACTCTCCACAAGTCATTCCATGACCACACTCTCCACAGGTCATTCATGACCACACTCTCCACAGGTCATTCTGACCACACTCTCCACAAGTCATTCCATGACCACACTCTCCACAGGTCATTCTGACCACACTCTCCACAGGTCATTCCATGACCACACTCTCCACAGGTCATTCCATGACCACACTCTCCACAAGTCATTCATGACCACACTCTCCACAAGTCATTCTGACCACACTCTCCACAAGTCATTCCATGACCACACTCTCCACAGGTCATTCTGACCACACTCTCCACAAGTCATTCATGACCACACTCTCCACAGGTCATTCTGACCACACTCTCCACAAGTCATTCATGACCACACTCTCCACAGGTCATTCCATGACCACACTCTCCACAGGTCATTCTGACCACACTCTCCACAGGTCATTCTGACCACACTCTCCACAGGTCATTCCATGACCACACTCTCCACAGGTCATTCTGACCACACTCTCCACAAGTCATTCTGACCACACTCTCCACAAGTCATTCTGACCACACTCTCCACAAGTCATTCTGACCACACTCTCCACAGGTCATTCTGACCACACTCTCCACAGGTCATTCTGACCACACTCTCCACAGGTCATTCCATGACCACACTCTCCACAGGTCATTCCGACCACACTCTCCACAGGTCATTCCATGACCTCACTCTCCACAGGTCATTCTGACCACACTCTCCACAGGTCATTCCATGACCACACTCTCCACAAGTCATTCCATGACCACACTCTCCACAGGTCATTCCATGACCACACTCTCCACAGGTCATTCTGACCACACTCTCCACAGGTCATTCTGACCACACTCTCCACAGGTCATTCTGACCACACTCTCCACAAGTCATTCTGACCACACTCTCCACAGGTCATTCTGACCACACTCTCCACAGGTCATTCTGACCACACTCTCCACAGGTCATTCTGACCACACTCTCCACAGGTCATTCTGACCACACTCTCCACAGGTCATTCTGACCACACTCTCCACAAGTCATTCTGACCACACTCTCCACAGGTCATTCCCTGACCACACTCTCCACAAGTCATTCTGACCACACTCTCCACAGGTCATTCTGACCACACTCTCCACAAGTCATTCTGACCACACTCTCCACAAGTCATTCTGACCACACTCTCCACAAGTCATTCATGACCACACTCTCCACAAGTCATTCTGACCACACTCTCCACAAGTCATTCTGACCACACTCTCCACAAGTCATTCTGACCACACTCTCCACAGGTCATTCCATGACCACACTCTCCACAGGTCATTCATGACCACACTCTCCACAGGTCATTCCATGACCACACTCTCCACAGGTCATTCCATGACCACACTCTCCACAAGTCATTCCATGACCACACTCTCCACAGGTCATTCTGACCACACTCTCCACAGGTCATTCCCTGACCACACTCTCCACAAGTCATTCTGACCACACTCTCCACAGGTCATTCTGACCACACTCTCCACAAGTCATTCTGACCACACTCTCCACAGGTCATTCTGACCACACTCTCCACAGGTCATTCTGACCACACTCTCCACAGGTCATTCTGACCACACTCTCCACAAGTCATTCTGACCACACTCTCCACAAGTCATTCATGACCACACTCTCCACAAGTCATTCCATGACCACACTCTCCACAGGTCATTCCATGACCACACTCTCCACAGGTCATTCCATGACCACACTCTCCACAAGTCATTCCCTGACCACACTCTCCACAAGTCATTCATGACCACACTCTCCACAAGTCATTCCCTGACCACACTCTCCACAAGTCATTCCATGACCACACTCTCCACAAGTCATTCTGAGCACACTCTCCACAGGTCATTCCCTGACCACACTCTCCACAAGTCATTCTGACCACACTCTCCACAGGTCATTCTGACCACACTCTCCACAAGTCATTCTGACCACACTCTCCACAAGTCATTCATGACCACACTCTCCACAGGTCATTCTGACCACACTCTCCACAAGTCATTCACTGACCACACTCTCCACAGGTCATTCTGACCACACTCTCCACAAGTCATTCCATGACCACACTCTCCACAGGTCATTCATGACCACACTCTCCACAAGTCATTCCATGACCACACTCTCCACAGGTCATTCATGACCACACTCTCCACAGGTCATTCTGACCACACTCTCCACAGGTCATTCCATGACCACACTCTCCACAGGTCATTCTGACCACACTCTCCACAAGTCATTCCATGACCACACTCTCCACAGGTCATTCATGACCACACTCTCCACAAGTCATTCCATGACCACACTCTCCACAGGTCATTCCATGACCACACTCTCCACAGGTCATTCTGACCACACTCTCCACAAGTCATTCATGACCACACTCTCCACAAGTCATTCCATGACCACACTCTCCACAGGTCATTCCATGACCACACTCTCCACAGGTCATTCTGACCACACTCTCCACAAGTCATTCATGACCACACTCTCCACAAGTCATTCTGACCACACTCTCCACAAGTCATTCTGACCACACTGCACACTCTCCACAAGTCATTCATGACCACACTCTCCACAAGTCATTCCATGACCACACTCTCCACAGGTCATTCCATGACCACACTCTCCACAGGTCATTCCATGACCACACTCTCCACAGGTCATTCACTGACCACACTCTCCACAGGTCATTCTGACCACACTCTCCACAGGTCATTCTGACCACACTCTCCACAAGTCATTCTGACCACACTCTCCACAGGTCATTCCACACTCTCCACAAGTCATTCTGACCACACTCTCCACAGGTCATTCTGACCACACTCTCCACAAGTCATTCTGACCACACTCTCCACAAGTCATTCTGACCACACTCTCCACAGGTCATTCATGACCACACTCTCCACAGGTCATTCTGACCACACTCTCCACAGGTCATTCTGACCACACTCTCCACAAGTCATTCTGACCACACTCTCCACAAGTCATTCATGACCACACTCTCCACAAGTCATTCCATGACCACACTCTCCACAGGTCATTCCATGACCACACTCTCCACAGGTCATTCCATGACCACACTCTCCACAAGTCATTCCCTGACCACACTCTCCACAAGTCATTCATGACCACACTCTCCACAAGTCATTCCCTGACCACACTCTCCACAAGTCATTCCATGACCACACTCTCCACAAGTCATTCTGACCACACTCTCCACAGGTCATTCCCTGACCACACTCTCCACAAGTCATTCTGACCACACTCTCCACAGGTCATTCTGACCACACTCTCCACAAGTCATTCTGACCACACTCTCCACAAGTCATTCATGACCACACTCTCCACAGGTCATTCTGACCACACTCTCCACAGGTCATTCCATGACCACACTCTCCACAGGTCATTCCATGACCACACTCTCCACAGGTCATTCCATGACCACACTCTCCACAGGTCATTCTGACCACACTCTCCACAGGTCATTCATGACCACACTCTCCACAAGTCATTCACTGACCACACTCTCCACAAGTCATTCCATGACCACACTCTCCACAGGTCATTCCATGACCACACTCTCCACAGGTCATTCCATGACCACACTCTCCACAGGTCATTCTGACCACACTCTCCACAAGTCATTCCATGACCACACTCTCCACAGGTCATTCACTGACCACACTCTCCACAAGTCATTCTGACCACACTCTCCACAGGTCATTCTGACCACACTCTCCACAGGTCATTCCATGACCACACTCTCCACAGGTCATTCTGACCACACTCTCCACAGGTCATTCTGACCACACTCTCCACAAGTCATTCCATGACCACACTCTCCACAGGTCATTCTGACCACACTCTCCACAGGTCATTCTGACCACACTCTCCACAAGTCATTCATGACCACACTCTCCACAGGTCATTCTGACCACACTCTCCACAGGTCATTCTGACCACACTCTCCACAGGTCATTCATGACCACACTCTCCACAGGTCATTCTGACCACACTCTCCACAAGTCATTCTGACCACACTCTCCACAGGTCATTCCATGACCACACTCTCCACAAGTCATTCCATGACCACACTCTCCACAGGTCATTCCATGACCACACTCTCCACAGGTCATTCACTGACCACACTCTCCACAGGTCATTCTGACCACACTCTCCACAGGTCATTCTGACCACACTCTCCACAGGTCATTCTGACCACACTCTCCACAGGTCATTCTGACCACACTCTCCACAGGTCATTCCATGACCACACTCTCCACAGGTCATTCCCTGACCACACTCTCCACAGGTCATTCCCTGACCACACTCTCCACAGGTCATTCATGACCACACTCTCCACAGGTCATTCCCTGACCACACTCTCCACAGGTCATTCTGACCACACTCTCCACAGGTCATTCTGACCACACTCTCCACAAGTCATTCATGACCACACTCTCCACAGGTCATTCTGACCACACTCTCCACAAGTCATTCCCTGACCACACTCTCCACAGGTCATTCCCTGACCACACTCTCCACAGGTCATTCATGACCACACTCTCCACAAGTCATTCCCTGACCACACTCTCCACAGGTCATTCATGACCACACTCTCCACAAGTCATTCCCTGACCACACTCTCCACAGGTCATTCACTGACCACACTCTCCACAGGTCATTCTGACCACACTCTCCACAAGTCATTCCATGACCACACTCTCCACAGGTCATTCTGACCACACTCTCCACAGGTCATTCTGACCACACTCTCCACAAGTCATCCATGACCACACTCTCCACAGGTCATTCTGACCACACTCTCCACAGGTCATTCTGACCACACTCTCCACAGGTCATTCATGACCACACTCTCCACAGGTCATTCCCTGACCACACTCTCCACAGGTCATTCATGACCACACTCTCCACAGGTCATTCTGACCACACTCTCCACAGGTCATTCTGACCACACTCTCCACAGGTCATTCATGACCACACTCTCCACAGGTCATTCCCTGCACCCTACAATTATGTGCAACACGCCTGCTACCCAGACACACAACACTCTTGCCTTGTCTTCTTAACGTTTCTCTCCTTAGTTGAAGAGTTAGTTGTGTAAAGTTCTTAGATGTGTGGTGGCCCCCTCCTCAGAATATACACTTAGGGGCATCTCTGACGCTGACAGCCTGAAATGTTCCTGAAGAGGATGTATAGGCTCTTTTTTCTGGCGTTCTTTTCTCCGTCTAGGATTTCCTGTTGTGTTTCTTTATCTGCTGGTAGCACAGTTTGGGTCAGATTAGCTTTCCTCTCACGGCTCTCAACTTCCGTTTGAATTAATAACATTAGGCATGGCACCCTGAACGCGTTATCTGTGTCACCGCCTTCCACTCCTTCGCCACTGTTTTGACGAGTGAACTCCAGAGTTATTTCTTCAGGTATCATTTTCATGAGGACTGGACACGGCAATTTGGCTGAAGTATTTGAGATTACTCCCATTGAGTCTAGACTGTGTACTTGAATCTCAATGTCATCATATTCTGTGCAATGCTGCTACATCTTTTTAACTGGAGTCAGGTTTAACACTTTTTTCATGTGCGCATTTATAATGAGATCCCCATGCCCAAATATAAGAATAAGCTTCTTTTCTTTTGGCATTGTCATAGTTTTCATCTGATAAAGCGAGTCACGCAACTGCATTAGATGCCGTACCATTTAAAAGGGCTTTCAAATAAGTGATTTTATCAGATTTTGGTTAGACTATACTATAGCCGTCTCAAATGGACTCCAAAAACTTTACCACTAGCTTATGTCTCCGGAAAACTCTCAATAATTAGTTTAGGCAGCTTGACTGCTGTTCTTCTCTCATCATTGTCCGGGTTAAAGCACTCGAGAGTTATTTGAGGTTGCACTCTCGCCGTCTTCAGCATTTCTCCTTAGGATGCATTTTCTCCTGGTCTTTCTCAACATTATTCCATCCAGGTATTGAAATGTCGAGTTCACTTCATCGTCCAAGTCATCAACCGGTGTTTCTGATTCCATTTCCCGATGACAGTCAATCAAAGTTCCTTCTCTTGCCATCAATTATTCCAGATATTCTTCCAACACGTCCGCATTGGAGTTTTCCAAACCGAGCCCCTGATCAATCTTGTTTAAGAGTCTTGTCGTAATACTGTCGTACTTATTCTTTTCATTCTTGTTAAATCCATCATTGTTTGTCCTGGTATTGACGTCTTAACTCTTTAATCATCCTTCTTTCATTGTAGTCGTCCCGGGTTTCTGGCACCAATTTGTTGCAATTAAAAGGAAGCTTTATTTCCTATTAAACTTACAATACTGATTTTCTGTGGAAAAGGGAGGTGGAACAAATGGTGTGCAGCAAAAGCCTTTTCCGCCCTAACACACTTCCTGTATCGTTGTCGGAATTAAACTGCAACATCATAGGCTTAAAGTGGATCAGCCTTACTTTTTGGGTCTGAGTTTTCAATATAAAACTTGATGATTTTCAGCACATTTTAACAATACCATAATAATACTGATGTGATAATTTTGTTCACTATAGTCGTGATGTGAAATTTTCAACCCGTTTCATCTCTAAAATGCACCTAAACTGTCAGCCTGACAGAAAGAGCAGATAGATGGCTCAACAACACAACATGATAGTCCTGACAACATCTGGGCCAGCTGAATCATTAGGATCTGTTGCAGGCGCTTCAAACAAGGCTGCTGAGAACTTGCAGCATCTCAGCTGCCTTATTCTATGAATAAAATCTCTCAAGTTTCTCAATCCGGCTATTATTTTCACCGCCTGGGCAGACATCTTTTCTAGTTGACTAACTGTTGACATCCACGGAAAACAAAACAAACCAGTGGCTAAATATCTGCTTATACTGTGAAAACAAGTTAGAATGTTGTAGACATAACCCAAAGGCCATCTGTTTGAAGATCTGTGTCTTGAAATCGGCAAAGAAAAATAGCAGGTTGCAATCAAAGGATTTCACATCTCTGCAGTACAACACGGATCCCTGATCACCTTAGTGACATCAGCAGATGTAAAAGTTTCACTTTCTGGCCAGCATGAGAGAGAGAAAACAACATGTATGTGTTTAACTCATCTATCAATATGTCGACATCTGTTGACAAACACACATACACACTCGCAGGGCAAACTTCTTCACCCTTTCAATTATCACATATATTGTATTGCCCTCTTGTGAACTTATTGCCTGGTATACATCTCTCAGCCATAATCTTTAACCTTAACAAATGATATACGGTATACATAGTCATTATCCAAAATCCATATGTATCATCATTAACCTTAACAAATGATATATACATAGTCATTATCCATAATCAGGGCCGCTGGAAGTCATTTTAAGCAGGGGGTGCTGCAAGGAAGGGACCTATGGCACCGCCGAAAAAGAATTTGGATGTTATTTGGATGTTTTTTAGCCATATTTAGAGGAATATCTCATTTTAAATTAACATTAGGATTATACTGCTGTGATGTCATTCAGTATTTTCTCCTTTTCTCACTCACTTTCATGTCACCAACTTCTCTCCCTTTAAGTCATTTTACACTACAACAGACAGCAACACAGGCAGAAACACTGAACTTATTATATTTTATTATCTTATTATTATAAACCAAACGTCAAAAATAACATCTCCACCCTCTTTGCTTTGCTCATAAACCCTAAATATCGCAGTATAAAACAGATAAAACACATCTTAATCATATATATATATTTTTTTTTAATTGAGACTTCAATTCCAATACAAAAGAGCAGAGGGTGCTGCAGCACCTGCAGCACCCCCCCCTTCCCGCGGCCCTGTCCATAATCCATATGTATCATCATTAACCTTAACAAATGATATATACATAGTCATTATCCATAATCCATATTTATTACCATCAGGGACCACGGTGTCTGGCTCATTACTAGGTGCCACATTCAATCTAAGAGACATGCTGGGAAAAGGCCCCCAGGCTTCACGTTTGACAACTCTGACTCTCAATAATCAGCCATATAGGGGGGATTGTTCACCGTACAGAGGAGAGGGCAAAATCAAATATGTCAACGCTCCCACAAATGACACTGTCAAAGCAGCTCATTAGTGCCATCAGATGTATTGATGAGGGCAATGAAACGCCACCTCCAGCCACGCTCTCCACATGTGCTGCAGGTTTCCTGAGCACATCGAATTTGTCAAAAAGATCTACTCTGAACCTGGAAGAATAGGACACTTGTTTGACAAATCTGTTTTTGATTCTTCGAGTGACCATTGGCAAAAACAAGAACGAAAAAAGACCATAATCAATCATGAATATACTACCTTAAAGGGCCTGCACTCACCTCTGAACACGTGAGGGAGGGGCAAAGACGCCGTGTTTAGGTGGGCAGCTGAAGTACCTCACCCCTCCCACCGATCCGTCATTCTTACCACTGGGCTTGTCCAGCTCGATGCCCAGCCAGAGACCTGGACAGACAGACAGACCTCAAGTCAAACAGACCCCATTTTAATATGGCATGTTACCAATGTGTTAGTTTAATCAGGGAGACTCAGGTTTAATATGGCATGTTGCCAATGTGTTAGTTTAATCAGGGAGACTCAGGTTTAATATGGCATGTTGCCAATGTGTTAGTTTAATCAGGGAGACTCAGGTTTAATATGGCATGTTACCAATGTGTTAGTTTAATCAGGGAGACTCAGGTTTAACTCATTCACTGCCAATATCTGACTGGCATTTTTGGCACAGGCCAAGTATTTCCATAATGTTTGGTCATCTTTCAAGACCCACAGTAAATTCTGTACTAGGACTACAGTGATGTCCAATACCTCGAAATGAAGATCTAAGTCTCTACTTTCACCCCCAAAAAGAAAGTTAGCTTTTAGCATGTTCTGTACTCTACTTATAACCCTTTTTATACACCCCATGTTCACCAAAAAAGCCTGTCTGGGAAGAGAAAAGGGAGAAAAAAGCATTTTTGTAAAAGGGCACAATCTCAGGCATAACTCACTCTCAATTCTTTTATTTTGAACTGTATTGACATCAGACATGTAAATATTATTCGTTAGGACACAAATGACAAAAAATATATATATATATATATATATATATATATATACACACATGAAGTGCTTTTTTTTTACATTCAACAATACAGTTTACTCGGTGTGAGTGTGCAGACAGACAGACAGACAGACAGACAGACAGACACACCGACAGACCGACAGACAGACAGACAGACAGACACACACACACACACACACACACACACACACACACACACACACACACACACACACGATCCCCCTTTTAGATTTCTAACCCAACATAGGATAAGCAATAACCACGCCCTGTGGCGCTGGGATTGGCCAGGAGCAACACTGGAGGGCACGCAGCCCAGCGATTTCATGAACCAACTGAAGAGCTCTTGAGGAGGACAGCGGGCTGCTGTGAGTGCCTTCTGCCCGCTGCTGCCTAGCTGTTCCTGTGTTTATTTTTGATTTGTTCTGGTACACCCGTCCTCGTCCATGTCTCCCTGTCATATCAACTCTGCTATTTGATCGTTCCCGTTTTCCCCTCGGCTATTCAACACGTCCTCACCGCCCTCGCAAACTGATCGATCATTTCCTCATTCCTCCGATGATCAAACACATCTCTTGATTACTTTCTCCCGTTTTCTCCTGGCTGGCACAGAGGAAGGCGACTCCAGCTCGTGCAGCGCGCCGAGGGCGTTTCAATGGCGTTTCTCCTGTCTGCACAAGGAAGCGTTACCCGTTCTCTGCTTTTCCTCTTGCTCAATTTCAAAACAACAGCTGCGGTATGTGTTTGATCGCGTGCTGTCGGCTACCCTTTGAAGGCAGGGACCTGTGTCTGTGTCACAGGCTGGGCAAGTGTTTGCTGCAGGCGCTGCACCAATAAAAACAAAAACACGTCAAACACGTCCTTGGCGGGGAGGGCTATTTCTGATAACACGTCAAAGACGTCATTGGCGGTGAATGAGTTAATATGGCATGTTACCAATGTGTTAGTTTAATCAGGGAGACTCAGGTTTAATATGGCATGTTACCAATGTGTTAGTTTAATCAGGGAGACTCAGGTTTAATATGGCATGTTGCCAATGTGTTAGTTTAATCAGGGAGACTCAGGTTTAATATGGCATGTTACCAATGTGTTAGTTTAATCAGGGAGACTCAGGTTTAATATGGCATGTTGCCAATGTGTTAGTTTAATCAGGGAGACTCAGGTTTAATATGGCATGTTACCAATGTGTTAGTTTAATCAGGGAGACTCAGGTTTAATATGGCATGTTACCAATGTGTTAGTTTAATCAGGGAGACTCAGGTTTAATATGGCATGTTACCAATGTGTTAGTTTAATCAGGGAGACTCAGGTTTAATATGGCATGTTACCAATGTGTTAGTTTAATCAGGGAGACTCAGGTTTAATATGGCATGTTGCCAATGTGTTAGTTTAATCAGGGAGACTCAGGTTTAATATGGCATGTTGCCAATGTGTTAGTTTAATGAGGGAGACTCAGGTTTAATATGGCATGTTACCAATGTGTTAGTTTAATCAGGGAGACTCAGGTTTAATATGGCATGTTGCCAATGTGTTAGTTTAATCAGGGAGACTCAGGTTTAATATGGCATGTTACCAATGTGTTAGTTTAATCAGGGAGACTCAGGTTTAATATGGCATGTTGCCAATGTGTTAGTTTAATCAGGGAGACTCAGGTTTAATATGGCATGTTGCCAATGTGTTAGTTTAATCAGGGAGACTCAGGTTTAATATGGCATGTTACCAATGTGTTAGTTTAATCAGGGAGACTCAGGTTTAATATGGCATGTTACCAATGTGTTAGTTTAATGAGGGAGACTCAGGTTTAATATGGCATGTTACCAATGTGTTAGTTTAATCAGGGAGACTCAGGTTTAATATGGCATGTTGCCAATGTGTTAGTTTAATGAGGGAGACTCAGGTTTAATATGGCATGTTGCCAATGTGTTAGTTTAATCAGGGAGACTCAGGTTTAATATGGCATGTTACCAATGCGTTAGTTTAATCAGGGAGACTCAGGTTTAATATGGCATGTTGCCAATGTGTTAGTTTAATCAGGGAGACTCAGGTTTAATATGGCATGTTACCAATGTGTTAGTTTAATCAGGGAGACTCAGGTTTAATATGGCATGTTGCCAATGTGTTAGTTTAATCAGGGAGACTCAGGTTTAATATGGCATGTTACCAATGTGTTAGTTTAATCAGGGAGACTCAGGTTTAATATGGCATGTTGCCAATGTGTTAGTTTAATCAGGGAGACTCAGGTTTAATATGGCATGTTACCAATGTGTTAGTTTAATCAGGGAGACTCAGGTTTAATATGGCATGTTACCAATGTGTTAGTTTAATCAGGGAGACTCAGGTTTAATATGGCATGTTACCAATGTGTTAGTTTAATCAGGGAGACTCAGGTTTAATATGGCATGTTACCAATGTGTTAGTTTAATCAGGGAGACTCAGGTTTAATATGGCATGTTGCCAATGTGTTAGTTTAATCAGGGAGACTCAGGTTTAATATGGCATGTTGCCAATGTGTTAGTTTAATGAGGGAGACTCAGGTTTAATATGGCATGTTACCAATGTGTTAGTTTAATCAGGGAGACTCAGGTTTAATATGGCATGTTACCAATGTGTTAGTTTAATGAGGGAGACTCAGGTTTAATATGGCATGTTACCAATGTGTTAGTTTAATCAGGGAGACTCAGGTTTAATATGGCATGTTGCCAATGTGTTAGTTTAATGAGGGAGACTCAGGTTTAATATGGCATGTTGCCAATGTGTTAGTTTAATCAGGGAGACTCAGGTTTAATATGGCATGTTACCAATGCGTTAGTTTAATCAGGGAGACTCAGGTTTAATATGGCATGTTGCCAATGTGTTAGTTTAATCAGGGAGACTCAGGTTTAATATGGCATGTTGCCAATGTGTTAGTTTAATGAGGGAGACTCAGGTTTAATATGGCATGTTACCAATGTGTTAGTTTAATCAGGGAGACTCAGGTTTAATATGGCATGTTACCAATGTGTTAGTTTAATCAGGGAGACTCAGGTTTAATATGGCATGTTGCCAATGTGTTAGTTTAATCAGGGAGACTCAGGTTTAATATGGCATGTTGCCAATGTGTTAGTTTAATCAGGGAGACTCAGGTTTAATATGGCATGTTACCAATGCGTTAGTTTAATCAGGGAGACTCAGGTTTAATATGGCATGTTGCCAATGCGTTAGTTTAATCAGGGAGACTCAGGTTTAATATGGCATGTTACCAATGCGTTAGTTTAATCAGGGAGACTCAGGTTTAATATGGCATGTTACCAATGTGTTAGTTTAATCAGGGAGACTCAGGTTTAATATGGCATGTTACCAATGTGCTAGTTTAATCAGGGAGACTCAGGTTTAATATGGCATGTTACCAATGTGTTAGTTTAATCAGGGAGACTCAGGTTTAATATGGCATGTTGCCAATGCGTTCGTTTAACACTTTGAGTGCCACGGCCCTTGGGCAAAAGGTTGCTGTACTGTGCCACATAGGCCGCAATGCATTTTAATATAGCCATATAATTTTTTGTGTTCCTCTTATATGGACAACCAATAGCCTCAATGAAACTTTGAACCCTTCTGTTTCATAAAAAAAAAAACTGTGTTTATAAACCGTTCCATTTTGGAAATACACCCCTCTGAAAAAGAGTGTTTTCGACCGAAAAGAGCATGCTGAAATTAGTTTCTGAGATAATCACATCTTTATGTTAGAAAGGCGACAGAATGAATTCTGCTTTGAGTTGAACAAAATGCTATAGCTGAAATGAAAGGTTAGAATGTCTAGTTTACCTGCGGGAAAAAGTATGTCAAAAGAATGTTTTGTTTATTTTCTACAAATATTAGTAAACAGCTTGGTCTAACATCAAAATGTTCACTTTCATGGGGTCATGCTGGATATTGAAGTCTCTATTTACATAGGGAAACAAGATATCACTTTTTTTTTATTTTTATGAAACTACACATTGAAAGCTTTCATTTGATGTGTAACATAATAACAATATTCAAAACACAACATGTCCTGCACTGTTTTATCTTCTTCACATGGACCTTCAAAATAGTTGGAAATCAAGACAACTTTATGTAAACATAGGCCAACATCGAGCCTGCTGCTGCCTGGGTGTGTGTGTACTGTCAATGGTTATATGCTGTTGTGCCCTGCGTGCCCCACCCCCCTCCTCCTCCTCCTCCGTGGTGGGAGGAGTCGAGTGTCTCTGCTGCGGTTTGCTCTGAGTTTGATCTGCACTGAAAAGTCCGCTGCCTGCAACCCCCCGCTTTTTTACAGCGTGTCCTCGGCTCCCAGCTGAGAATAATGTAACTTTTCAGAAAGACGCTGGTGTCGCCGTGTCGGCAACTAAATCATATGGATGGACTATCGCAGCGGACACGGATGGGGCTCAATTGTGGCAGCAGATGACTGCTGTTCACAGGCACAGCTAACGTTATGCTTCAAGCATATCGATGCGATTTCCGTATTCCGTTTCCTCATGACTTCTTCTCTCTTTTCTCCTGGCCTTTGTCTAATCGGGAGGGCACTGTCGCCACCTAAGGGTTCTGTAAAATAGGTTAGACACATTCAATAGCTCCCATATTGTAAGAGGCGATGTAAGAGGCTTAGATCGACATCCCCCCGTCAAAATATGAATTTGGAGTTATTGACGCCATTTGGCGTCGCTGGCAGCCTACGGTAAATTTCTCCTGACGCCATTTGGCGTCGCTGGCACTCAATGTGTTAATCAGGGAGACTCAGGTTTAATATGGCATGTTACCAATGTGTTAGTTTAATCAGGGAGACTCAGGTTTAATATGGCATGTTACCAATGTGTTAGTTTAATCAGGGAGACTCAGGTTTAATATGGCATGTTACCAATGTGTTAGTTTAATCAGGGAGACTCAGGTTTAATATGGCATGTTGCCAATGTGTTAGTTTAATGAGGGAGACTCAGGTTTAATATGGCATGTTACCAATGTGTTAGTTTAATCAGGGAGACTCAGGTTTAATATTGCATGTTACCAATGTGTTAGTTTAATCAGGGAGACTCAGGTTTAATATGGCATGTTACCAATGTGTTAGTTTAATCAGGGAGACTCAGGTTTAATATGGCATGTTGCCAATGTGTTAGTTTAATCAGGGAGACTCAGGTTTAATATGGCATGTTGCCAATGTGTTAGTTTAATCAGGGAGACTCAGGTTTAATATGGCATGTTACCAATGTGTTAGTTTAATCAGGGAGACTCAGGTTTAATATGGCATGTTACCAATGTGTTAGTTTAATCAGGGAGACTCAGGTTTAATATGGCATGTTACCAATGTGTTAGTTTAATCAGGGAGACTCAGGTTTAATATGGCATGTTACCAATGTGTTAGTTTAATCAGGGAGACTCAGGTTTAATATGGCATGTTACCAATGTGTTAGTTTAATCAGGGAGACTCAGGTTTAATATGGCATGTTACCAATGTGTTAGTTTAATGAGGGAGACTCAGGTTTAATATGGCATGTTACCAATGTGTTAGTTTAATCAGGGAGACTCAGGTTTAATATGGCATGTTACCAATGTGTTAGTTTAATCAGGGAGACTCAGGTTTAATATGGCATGTTACCAATGTGTTAGTTTAATGAGGGAGACTCAGGTTTAATATGGCATGTTGCCAATGTGTTAGTTTAATCAGGGAGACTCAGGTTTAATATGGCATGTTGCCAATGTGTTAGTTTAATCAGGGAGACTCAGGTTTAATATGGCATGTTACCAATGTGTTAGTTTAATCAGGGAGACTCAGGTTTAATATGGCATGTTACCAATGCGTTAGTTTAATCAGGGAGACTCAGGTTTAATATGGCATGTTACCAATGCGTTAGTTTAATCAGGGAGACTCAGGTTTAATATGGCATGTTACCAATGTGTTAGTTTAATCAGGGAGACTCAGGTTTAATATGGCATGTTGCCAATGTGTTAGTTTAATCAGGGAGACTCAGGTTTAATATGGCATGTTGCCAATGTGTTAGTTTAATCAGGGAGACTCAGGTTTAATATGGCATGTTACCAATGTGTTAGTTTAATCAGGGAGACTCAGGTTTAATATGGCATGTTACCAATGTGTTAGTTTAATCAGGGAGACTCAGGTTTAATATGGCATGTTACCAATGTGTTAGTTTAATGAGGGAGACTCAGGTTTAATATGGCATGTTGCCAATGTGTTAGTTTAATCAGGGAGACTCAGGTTTAATATGGCATGTTACCAATGTGTTAGTTTAATCAGGGAGACTCAGGTTTAATATGGCATGTTACCAATGTGTTAGTTTAATCAGGGAGACTCAGGTTTAATATGGCATGTTGCCAATGTGTTAGTTTAATCAGGGAGACTCAGGTTTAATATGGCATGTTGCCAATGTGTTAGTTTAATCAGGGAGACTCAGGTTTAATATGGCATGTTGCCAATGTGTTAGTTTAATCAGGGAGACTTGGGGAAGCAAAATGAGTCAACATGAGAGGAATGAGACTTGGCAGGAGCTCCGTGGCTGCACTGGGAATTGACTTCATGAGACACTGGCAGTGGTGGGGAGGTGGCGAGACTGAACAGCAAGATGCTTTTAAGATGTGGACTAATTAGCTGGCTGTCTTACAGTGATGATATTGCACTAAAGCGTAACACAATTATGCAAGAAATGTTGCCATTTTTCCATGTAGAAAGAATAGAGTGAGTTTGGGAGTTTACTTTTTGAGCGGAGCTGTAGCAACCAGGGACTTGGAGATACTCAATTCATGACTGAATTGTCTAACATCAAAGGAATAATGAAGATGTGAAATCTCTGACAGATTGGACTTTCCATTTAACAGTATTTTTTTTTTTTAATTTACCTTCAAGTCTGTGTCAATGACAAGGTTAACTAAGCTGGGTTCTCATCGTAATTAACTTTCTAACGGATGGCAACCTAATGTTCAACAGTTTGCCGATGATTGTGCCCTTTCAAAATACCAGGATACATTTAGGAAGCAATTAAACACTAATTATCAGTGATTATTTTAATTCTGACCTGAAAATAGTTAAGCAAGGATGGAGTTATATGGAGGATACTGAACATTGAAAGCCTCTAAAGTCCTTTCTCCTAAACTCATGGTGAACCTTGATATGGATGAGCCTTATCCTACCTTACCCTATCCAAGCCTTATCCAAGAACATGTTGGATCGTCTTGGAGCCCCAACGTGTTTTGTATTTAACCCTAATGTGCTAGTAAACCACACACTCTCCCCTGCATACTGCACTGTACACTCACTGGTAGAGTTACATTCAGTACTATGTCGGTGGCAATGATTTGTTATTGGTGTTATTCCTTACCTACAAGATAAATGTCATAATATGTTTAACTGTGGGGGATTTACAGTTGTTAATCTAAACATCATACTTCTGAACAACCCAGTCATTCTGAGCAATGTATGCAATCACTTTTAATGTGCAATAACATTTATTGTGCCTAGTAGTTGAAATTTTAGCCATATGACATCTGTTCCTGGCGTTTTTATAGAAATTAAGTTGTATCCATCCAAAATACAGATGAGATGCAATCCTGCAAAGCATCTATCAAATAGAAAGTGAATAAAGGGTGCTCATATAGTATCATAATAGTAGTTTTTGTGCAACTGCAGCTCCATTATCAGATCTCCTAGGGGACGACGTCAATGATAACATCTCACCTGGAGCGAAGCTGGTCTTGCCGTAGAATTGGACCACACCGGTTCTCTGGCCCACCACCAGCACCCTCTCCCCCAGGCGCACGTCGGGGCCTTCAAACACAGAGCTACCAGCTGAAGGGGTTCGGCTTCGGGGGCCTGGGAGAGAGATACCAAATTAGCATGTTTCAATTGAATGCTACCACGATAACAATTGCCCTCAATTTGATTGGAGTGTATGTGTACAATCATGGGGGGGGGGGGGGGGGGGGGATCCTGAAATGATGATGAGCTTCTTTCAGTCTGTGGTGAGATACTGTAAATACAGACCTGTACTGGTGAGCAGGGAGGTGCCAGGAGGTGAGCGGAGGGCCGGCGAAGGTGTGGTTCTGGGACTTGGGGAAGCGCGTTCCCGTCGTTGCCGAGTGGGGGGACGTTGCCTCGGTAACGGACGGGGTCGAGCTGCCCGCCCGTGTGGAGAGTCCAGTGAGGAAGAGGAAGAGGAGAGGGAGCGACAGAGAGCACCTGTATTGAAGAAGAGTGAGAGCAGGGAGTGAAGCTCAGGGGAGAAGACGGCAGAAAACTTTATGGAAGGTCAAAGAAAAAAACACAAGCCTACAGCCAAAGAGTTAGATGAATTAAACCCGGCTATGAGAAGACATCTACCAGCAATACACCAGACATCAATGAAAAGGTGCCTAAACAAGTTAAACAAGTGCAACTAGGCTGTGCTGAGAGCCTTGGTGTGCACTTATCCAACCCTCTGCCGAAAACCACACCGCACAAACTATGTGCCTCTCTTCTTAATACCCAACCCGCAATCTTTCCATTCAGGCCTAAAACAGGAATTCGTTGCCTGGAGATGATCAATCTCAGCCATATTCATTTGTCTAGTTCTTCAGAAAGTAAAAGAACCTGCAGTGCTCTTTTTTGCATACTTGCCACTGTACTTTTTCAGACCACTATCCATAGAGTCTCGTCCCATCAATCTAAGTGACAAGCAAGTGAGTAGCCTCTCTTAGCTTGTCTCATTACTTTGGTCGAGCAAGGGGCCAACATACTAATTTCCCCCAACATCAGAGAATGAGATGGAGGAGGGGCCTGCCCCATTTCACTCTTAAGAAGCCATTTGGACACAGGACCTCATTAAGCTTAACTTCAGCAGACCTTCACAGGCCAGAAGTTCATTAACTCATTCAGGGCCAATGACGTCTTTGACGTCTTATCAGGAATAGCCCAGAGGGCCAATGACGTCTTTGACGTGTTTTTGTTTTTATTACTGCAGGGCGTAGTTTAAACACTTCCCCAGCCTGTCACATGGTATCAGGTCCCTATCATCTAAGACAACACGTGAACAAACACATACCGCAGCTGTTGTTTTGAAATTGAGCAGGAGGAATATCAGAAAACGATAAGGAGCTTGCCTTGTGCAGACAGGAGAAACCCCATTGAAACGCCCCTCGCGCGCTGCAGGAGCTGGTCGCTTTCCTGTGTGCCAGCCTTCCTGTGTGCCAGCCGGAGAAAACCAGAGAAAGTAATCCACAGATGCGTTTGATCATCGGAGGAATGAGGAAATGATCGATCAGCAGTGATCAGAGGGCGGTGAGGACGTGTTGAATAGCCGAGGGGAAAACGGGAAGGATGCAGGGAGGATATGACAGGGGGAGACATGGACGAGCAGCACACGAACAGCTAGGCAGGCAGAAGCCCGCTGCCCGTTCTCAAGAGCTTCATGAAATCGCTGGACTGCGTGCCCTCCAGTGTAGTGTCTCTGCTCCAGTGTTGCTCCTGGCCAATCCCGGCGCCACAGGGCGTGGTTATTGCTTATCCTATGTGGGGTTAGAAATCACGCAACGAAGGGGGATCGTGTGTGTGTGTGTGTGTGTGTGTGTGTGTGTGTGTCTGTGTGTGTGTGTGTGTGTCTGTCTGTCTGTCTGTCTGTCTGTCTGTCTGTCTGTCGGTGTGTCTGTCTGTCTGTCTCTCTGTCTGTCTGTCTGTGTGTCTGTCTGCACACTCACTCACACTGCTGTATTGTTGAATGTAAAAAAAAGCACTTCATGTGTATATATATATATATATATATATTTTTTTTTTCTTCATTTGTGTCATAACGAATAGTATTTACATGTCTGATGTCAATACAGTTCAAAATAAAAGAATTGAGAGCGAGTTCTGCTTGAGAATGTGTATTTTACAGTAATTGCATTTGCTCCTGTTTGTCATCTGAGAGAGAGACATTTTGGGTGAAAACAGGGTGTATATAAATGGATATAAGTAGAGTACAGAACATGCTAAAAGCTAACTTTTTTTTTCCTGGTGAACCCAGAGACGTACATCTTCATTTTGAGGTATTGCAAATCACTCTGGTGCTAATAGATAATTTACTGTGGGTCTTGAAAGATGACCAACAATTATGAAAATCTTTGGCCTGTGCTAAATATTGGCAGTCCTAAACTGGCCCTGAATGAGTTAAGTGCCTCCGAGGCTAATTGATTAAGGCCATGCCAAAGT
>NC_139625.1:81294416-81496741 GCF_964638095.1 Poromitra crassiceps | reverse complement strand
GTCATGAGATCGGCAAAAGTTTGGATAGACTGGATTTCTTCCCGCAGCAGCAATGCCTTTTTCCCCCACACTGCTCGATAGTCAGGTAGGAGATTACAGCCTCTGACTGGCAGGGGCTCAAAACTACGATATAACAACTTTTTATTCATTGGTCATTCATTGTGATATAAATTAGTGACATTTTCCCCCAAATACTCATGGTTCTGTGCTGTTGGTATTTGGTAGCCTATCTGATACCTGCAGTGCAGCGCATCAAATGAGCCGCGTCAATTAACGATAATGACGGGAGTCTCGTGCAGCAGCAGAATGAGGTATTCGCGCAGATTTTCAGTCCTAAATATCAAACATGTTTGATATGATCGGGACGGCCCCGATGAGGCTTTGAGCAGATTTGGGAGGCTTAAGATTGGATCTGCAAACCGCTCACACTACAAGATAATCGTGCCGAACGTCGGGCCCGACCAAGCTTGGCAAGCTGCCAGGCCAGATTTCTCCTCCGATTCTCGGGAGGGGTGAATCGGGCATAAATCGGCCCGAAAATCCTGTAGTGTGAGCCAGCCTTTAACCTATCATCTGCCTCCTGCAAGTGTCATTTTCCGCTCTGGTGAAATCGCCATGTTCCGAGCGTAAACACAGGTTTGGGCGTTGCCCGTGCCAAAATAGGTGTTCCAGCTCAAAAAAGGGCTTTGGGTGCTCTCAATTTTAACGGCACCACCGGTCTTAGCGCAAAAAAAAACACTACGCCAGGCGTACGCCTGAGCGCACACAGTATTCTCCGCGCAGTGCAGGAAATCCTCACTTGGATACATTACGCACGGCATGGATGTCACTCTCTCTCCAACACCTCGTGCGCACACACTCTTCCCTCCTCAGAATGTCACATTGATTTTCAACTATAGCCTACATTGCAGAAAAAACACACCTTGATTTAAAAATGAGAATTAGTTTGTCATGGTTTTATTAGGCTACATAATTCCCAACCAGGCGACCATACAGGTCTGTGGTGTGAGGTAACAGTAGATCGCTTTTGAGAAAGTTGTGCCGGCCAGTAGGCTATACAGTAATCTCTCTCCCTGCAATTGCACCATGCAACAATAGCTTAACCCGAGTGGACAATTCTGATAGGCTATTGAAATAGGCTAGAATTAAAATCTCACACACCCCTACCCTATTAAAGAAACTAATATTTTTAAATGTGTATGTTATAGCCTATATGAACTAAACGACTTATTACAGTAAGCGCACGCTTTGGGAAATGGGGATATTCCCTGCGTAACTGCGCAGCAGCCCTTTGGTGTGTTTCAAATGGATCGTTCCATCAGCACCAATTTCCGTTAGTTTCTAATGGTTTATCTGAATCCGAACTGGTTCATCCTCCAATTCTCTCCCTCTCTCGTTCTCTCCCCTCTCTCGCTCTCCCCATCATACACTCCCCTCATACACACTTACAACATAGATGCTCTTTCATACACTTATTATCGTATTGTATAATATAGTAGTTAATGCTAATGTTTAAATTATCCTCTGTGATTCTTGTTTGTTTTAGCCTGATCCTACTTTTTCCTTTCTTTTCTTTTGTGTGAGAGTACATTGAGAGTTAAGCGAACCGGAGCCAATTTCCTTGTATGTGTACATACTTGGCCAATAAAGCTGATTCTGATCTCTCTTTTCTCTCTCTCTCTCTCTCTCTCTCACTCTGTCACTCTGCTTGCCCACGACACTCAGCAAGAAAGAAGCTGCTGTCACAGACGTGACTATGGCACATGTGAATACTGTTTAGGGCATAAACACGCCTATATGGAGGTTTGTGCAAGATGACGCCAAGCGCAGCGGGCCGACACGCCCACAATTAGGGCTTTGCGCACCGCTATTCCAGCACAAAAACGGGCGCTAACGCAAAATTACCGCCTTCGCGACGATAGTGCCCCTAGAGATGCTGCCCAGCTATGCTGGCCGCAGCTAATAAATACATATATAAATGTTCTTCTGAAACAGCTCTGCTGATACATGTTGTGTTTCCATATGCCCAATTAGATCTATTTCGTTGCTATCTTTAAAGTAGGCCACAGTGGTAAATGCAGTTTGTTTGTTTTTTGCTTTAAAGAGGCATTGCTGTTCCTGCTGATCTGCCCATGACTGGATATCGATGTTGGGTTCAAGTATTAAGCTGCACCAATTATCAGAGACAGGAAGTGCTGTGGAGCGTGTAGAACCAATGACAGAGATCAATTTCAGCACTTTCACCAAAGAGAGCTTATGCTAAATACGGCTGACTCCCACTTTACCCCTTCTCTGATATCCAGTGCATCAAAGTCCATTCAGTGGTAACCGCAGTACCTGTTTTTGTCCCTGAGGCCTCCCCGCCCTGATCAGTACCTGTTTTCGTCCCTGAGGACTCGCCTTCTGCACCCTGATCGCAACCAGGTGGGCTTTTTTGTTTATCAGGTTTTTTGACAGATGGACACAAACCTTTCCACCCAGACACACACAGGAAAGAGAGACACATTGACTACTTTTTATGTACAGCTCAATACTCATCTTAATCAGAAAGTCACACTGATATATTTTAACAACTGAAAATTACTTGTGGTAAATAGGCCAGTTAATCAACTTGTGGATATAAATGCATTATGTATAGTTGACATTCTGCATAATAATGTGCTGATATGTGCATTCTGGTTAAAAATCAAATTTAAATACCAGCAAAATAGGAGCAATAGCTGCATAAAAGTAAAAGTAACAATACAAAACAAGAAAACTAAATAAAATAATTACACATTAGAGCCCGACCGATATATCGGTCCACCGATATTATCGGTCGATATTGGCCAATAACCAATATATCGGTATCGGCCGATATGTTGGCCGATATTGCAGATATTTTTTATTTCTGATTTTTTTTCTAGACAGCATGTTGTGTATATTTGATATTTTTTCTTAACTCAAGTTATACTTTATTTATTCTATTTGGTTTTTTGTATTTCTAGTTATTTATAATTAAATTGCCAGTGAAGTTTACCGTTTCATTGCATTGATGTCATTTTGGACAATAAAGTTTATTGATAAGCTGTAAACTATCCTGCCTACATTAGATATCTCAAGTCATGTCAAGTCATATTTTTGTCAAGTGTTTGATATTTGAGGGCTCATCGCAAAAAAATTGTGTAATATAATGTGTATTATATAATACATATATCGGCCGATATATTGATATTGGAAATGTTTTACTCCCTAATATCGGTATCGACATCGGCCTAAAAAATCCAGTATCGGTCGGGCTCTATCTATACTTTGTAAAACAACATGTGGGAATATATAGTTGATAAAGTGAAAGAAATGAACAGGAGTACAGAAGAAAAGTAAAGTGATGAAGGCACACAAACAAAGAAGAAAAGTAAAGTGATGAAGGCACACAAACAAAGGGACAGAAAAAGTTAGTGAAAAGATAAATTGCGAGAGAGACAGTGAGGAAATGCAGGGGAAGGAAGGACAACATGACATTGCAGGGTAGCAATGAAACAAGTGTTTCTGAAAGGCAGTTTGTCTTGATTGAGCTGAGACTGAGACGGTCTCCAATGCAGAAGAAAACCACTCAAATTTGCTGCTGAGACAAGCGGTTGCTCCCACACAAGAGCCCCAATGACACTGAAAAATGAAAACTTCAAAGGCATCTGTTGGAATTGAATTAGATTTCTGAGAGAAGTAAACGGATAGTTAGATTCCTTAACTAGCTACGCAGCACCACTACTTTAGATTAGGGAAGTTGATCAAAATATCTAATTATTTGGTGACTTGTATCATAAATCTACCGTACAATAGGGCTGGGCAATAAAGTCGATAGGGCAATATATCGCAATATTTTTTCTGCAAATTTTTTTATATCGCAATATATGGCTGTATCGATTTTTTTGCACAGCCCTGTGCTCAGTGACAATAAGAATACTTGTGCACTTTTTTTATTTCCGTGTGTTCAGTAACACAGCGTGTGCATATAACTGTGCATATAAATACCGTTCTAATGAATTGGAATGAACATTTTGAATTAAATAGTTTTGACTCAATTTGTCCACTGAGTTATAAATATAATGTGATTAAAGTGTGAAAGTCATGAAAGTTATTCACGTTTGTGAAGATTATCCTCCTGAACCATAATTCGCACTCCCATAAACGTTTCTTAACCACGGCACAGACCTTATTTTATGCATTTAAGTGAAATCCCCATTCTAAAACCCCATAGACTTTTCCCCTGACGAACCCAATAGCTACTTCTGGACTCATTCCTGGAAGGAGGGTCCTCAGAGGAGGATCTGCTACTGTACATCTGCCAGATTCTTATGATTCAACAGTAAAACGTCTAATCACCTCTAATGGAGATGAAATGTATACACAATAAATCTGCCAGATAAAGTGCTTCAAATTACTCTCATCTCATTAATATGCCACTTAAGTCTATGCTTTACATTGTGCACACAAAAAGAGCTGTCGGATTAAAATAATAAATTCTCAAATCAGTCTGGTGGTTATTGATTGCCATTTTGGTTCACATTTAGAAAGCTTCTCCAGAGAGGTCTGGAGAAGGTATCTAAATGTGAACCAAAATGGTTGAACTTGTGTCATGCCTTTGAACTCCAAAAAGCAGACTAAATACAAACAGAATAGCCACCATTCCTTGTGGCCTGACCTATAGCTTGCAGGGACGTCCTGGCTCCATCTATCCTTCCACACACTGCCTGAGGCTTCACAGATCAACCAGTGCTGCTTTATGCTCTCATCGCACTTTGAGGCCTGAGCTCCAGTTTGACATACTCTTAACACATTCACTGCCAACAACATGTAAACACGTTTTCAGAATCCAGCTGTTGACTGCCAACAACGTGTAAACACGTCCTTGGCATCGATTTTTTTTTTTTAACGGGGGGTTGTGCATCTAACCCTTTTACATATCTTATATAAGTATTGGACGTGTACAACGTGTACAACCCATTCCACCGACCCACTAAGTGGCGACAAGGAAGTAGGAAGGCAAGCAAAAAGCAGTGTGATCCATTTCCATTCTCATGAAAATGGATTGGCGGAGGCGCTTTCGTTTTCGCGTTGATTGCTGGCGGTGCGGGATTGCAAACTTGCATCGTGGATTGCGGATGGAGCACACTTTGAGGCACGCAGCGTAAATATGACCAGAGTCGCAGGGGCTTCATCGGAGCTCTCGGCCAGGGCTCCGGGAGGCGGGCGAGTCCAGCCGGGCTTCCTCGGGGAGCGGCCACGCAGACAGGCACAGCCAGGCACAGCGGCAGCGGGGCAGTGAGGCTGGTGACAAGCAGCAGGCCATTTTGCCTTGCAAAATAGCACCAAATTGGAAACAGCCATAAAAGGCTTTTAGAATGGGATTTTCAACCCATTCTTTTTTGTTTCTTTTTCGCTCTAATTTAGAGTAATTTAATTTCTATTCAGAAATTTATTTGAGAGGTCGAGAGTATGAGAAAGTGAATTTGCACAGGTAGGAAAGTGCTTGTTACACGGCGCTGCAGCCAAGAAGAACGCCCACGGAGGGAGGAGTTGAAGCAACTCTCCCTCTCGCTCTCTCCCTCTCTCTCTCTCTCTCGCTCTCTCTCTCTCCCTCCCTCCCTCTCTCTCTCTCTCTCTCTCCCTCTCCCCCTCTCACTAGGATTAAACCTAGTGCGTCTCCCTCCCGAGAGGGAGGGAGAGAGAGAGGGAGGGAGAGCGAGAGGGAGGGAGAGAGAGAGAGAGAGAGAGAGAGAGAGGGAGGGAGAGCGAGAGGGAGGGAGAGAGAGAGAGAGAGCGAGAGGGGGAGGGAGAGAGAGAGAGAGAGAGCCAAAAATGAATGGTTAAAGTGACTGTTCTATCCAATTTCACAAAAAGCCGTTTATCTCTGAATATTTTTTCTGACGCTAAAACCATGCTGTATTCAACTGCTAATGCTTACATAACTACTAACTCTACAAACTAACTCTTTTAGACAGAGAAAGTACACATTCTATTAGTACTTTTGAGATATTGTATGTTCACAAAGTCCAAGCTGAAACGAATCCTCGGCTCTTGTAAAATGAGCCAGAATCCTCAAAAAACGGCTTGGCAGAAGCTACCTACAGCAAAAAAAAACGGCTGGCAGTCAATGTGTTAATAGGGGCCAGCCTGGTGCTCCTGCTGTGTCTGTCTCTCCTGGTTAGCCAGATGAAACAGTTCCACAATCACCCAGCCCATCCGAATTATGCACACGAGTGAGCAGTCTGCAATGCCGATCCTATGGGACCCCCCAAAACATAGGTGGCCTGGAGAGTTTGGCCTGCAAATGGCTGACGAATGCCCTGAGAAGTGCTGGGTGACTGGGTCATAAATTAGTGTGCTTCCTGGGTTGTATGGAAGTACACACACACACACACACACACACACACACACCTTATGATGAATGGTTGCGTGGCTGTTGAGTCTGTCTATGTCCTAGTTATTAAACCCTGTTTAATTGGACTATCAATCACATAATTCCATAGGCCACTCAGGTCCGCCATTCCAGTCACGTCCAGATCACTTGGCCTTCAAAAGCATTGAATATGACACAAGCACAATAAAGATGTAAAGCCCTAGGCGCTGTAACAGCCACAGAAATCTACCAAAACACGCTGCCTCAAATGTATTGATGTGAATGGAGCCTATTTATGAGTAAGCACCAGTGAAGAGCTGGGGGGGATCCGAGCATCCAAAGATGATAAAAATGTCTGCATTGTCCTTTGGCACTGATTGAGAATCCACTTTTAAAGTATTCTAAAAAGACTCATATGAGAGACCAGATGCACCCAGGTTATGAAACGTGAGAAAGGCTCTTTTTGGCATCAGCTGAAATGGTTACTCAAGAGTGACATACTGGACTTTTCTTAGAGCTGTCAGAATGGGAATCCATTTGAGTGTAAATAGAATGACTGTGTCCCACCAGAACAACTATCAAAACAGCAAGACACAAAGCTGTAACCATTTTCAGATAACTACACCCATTTTTTATATCCCAACAAAGGTTTATAATAAATTCAAACCATTCTGTTCATATGTCAATGCACACTTGCCTTGTGGAAGCAGCCAGACTCATGTAGAGTGAGATTGGTCTGGCCTGGAGCCACTGGATTGGTTTGAGTGCGGCTCAGAATAGGAGTGCTCAGAATCAGCACTACAGGGAGCGCTGCTGAATTTTCAAAAACAACTAAGGTGGCACTCGGGGGATAGTTTACTCAGTGCAGCTTTGGAATCAGTTTTGTCTGAAACGGAGAACATAAAATCCTTAAAAAAATTAACAGAAGTCATCCGTGGTTGCTAAAAGTCCTCTTTGAACTTTCCTACAGCTGTGCAACAGTCTCTGACACAGGGGACTATTGTCGCCAAGAAACGAATTCTGCAGGAATGGAAGTCCCCCTCTCCTCCTTCTTTTGAGCCGTGGTCGGCGGACATGATCTCCGTTATACAAATGGAGAGACTCAGGTTCCTACGGACCAACTCACTTAAAAAGTTTTCGGTTACCTGGGAGCCGTTTTTGGCCGACACCTTGATGAGGTTAGGGGTGACCGCTGAGACTCGCCCAGCTGCTTTTTCATTAACCCCTTATGTGGGATCCCATATATGACATCTCTTGGAAGCACATGGACACCTCCATGTTGTAACATTGAAATGTAGATTTTCCCCCCTCTCTTTCTTTCCCTGTGTCTGAGTTTGTTTGTGTTTGTTGATGTTTTGAAAACTGAAAATAAAATATTGAAAAAAAAAAAAAAAAAAAAAAAAAAAAAAAAACTCTGTTACTCGGTTAGTGGCCAAGAAAATGTCCCTGGTCAAGAAAGCTATTTTCATTGTGGTTTAAAATGTGTTGATTACTACTGAAGCTCCGGAGCCCAAACATGGTGTTGGGAAGAGCCCTGGTTTCTTTAGCTCAACACAAGACTGAGCTCTGGTGGAGATTATTTACATGTACTTGTCCTTTATTTCTGTACGCTGATGATTCCGCTCTGCTGGTAACTGGAGACTCCCTGGAAGCAGTCAGAACATCTCTGAGCGATCAGCTACAAAAAGTAAGCAGCTGGCTATGTGATAACAAACTGTCTCTGCACATTGGAAAGTCTGAATGTATTGTTTTTGGTTCACAGTTTAAACTAAGGAACAAACCCAGTCTCTCGGTAGAATGTAAGGGTGTCATTTTACAGGATAAGGATTGTGTAACGTATCTAGGAAGTCAACTTGATCAGTGTATGAAGAGTGAAGCTATGGCCCTCTCCGTCATGGGTAAAATTCATGCAAAGACTAAATATTTAGCAAGAATATCCAAGTTCCTGGATACGAAGACAATGAGGACTTTAGCTACGTCCTTAATTCAATGCCACTATGACTACACCTGTCTATACTGGTACAGTGGCATAACAAAAAAATCAAAAGACAAACTCCAAAAAGCCCAAAACAAACTCATGAGGGTCATCCTTGGCCTTAGCCCAAGAACGCACATTGGCCCATCCCACTTTAAAGAGTTGAATTGGCTCCCAGTTGAAAACAGAGTCCAACAGCTGAAACTTGTCATGGTTTATAAAATATTACATGACCGTTGCCCCAATTACTTCAACAAGTACTTCCAATATGTCCGGGACATCCATAGTCGGAACACAAGAGCCAGTGTAGCAGATCTGAAATTGCCCAATTTGAAGAGCAAAATAGGAAGAAGCACGTTCCTCTATTCTGGGGGGGAAGAGTGGAACAAAATCCCCAACGAAATCAGGCTAGCAAAGTCCCTGAATGGTTTTAAAAACCTTTTGAAAAAATTCTTGATGAGTAAACTAGGATAAAATACGAGTAGAGTCCCCCGTTGTTTTATGGTATGTGTTTTAATTTCTAGTTCCTTTTATTGTTTTATTGTTTTATTGTCTTATTGTTTCTATCGTTGTTTTATGGTATGGTTGTTTTAATCAAGTTTCGTTTATCCCTTGTCTGAGTTGTATTGTTTTATCTGATACTCTTATGTTACTGTATGTCATGTTTTTAAAGATCAGGGACCATGATGGAAATAAGTGTACACACTTTTCATGTTATCCCTTGGATATATATGTCTGCATTATCCAAAATAAAATTCATTCATTCATTCATTCATTTCTTTAGCTCAACACACGGCTGAGCTCCAGTGGAGATGGTTTCTTTAGCTCAACACAAGGCTGAGCTCCAGTGGAGATGGTTTCTTTAGCTCAACACACGGCTGAGCTCCAGTGGAGATGGTTTCTTTAGCTCAACACAAGACTGAGCTCTGGTGGAGATTGTTTCTTTGTGTGGATGGATGGATGTTTCCACCAGGCTTCAGGAGATCCTTCCTGCACTTATCTTAGAGGAATTTAAATCAAGACTTTTCTCACTAAATGATCTATTTTGCTGTACAGTGGATGAGGGCTTTGGTGAGGATGAGGAAGGGGAGGTCGGGCCTTCTGTGTGTGGTAATTCAGTTAGTTAGTTGAGAATGGTGTCCTATTGCCACCAGTGTCCGGCCAGCTGTAGCTCCCTCCACCTCTTCAGAAATAGACTTGTCTTTTTTACATCCATGTTTCAGATCAGGTAGAAAATGTTTAGAGCTGTGATGATGGCGTACGGTACGCCTCTGGCTCTTTACCTGTGTTGATCTTGGAGGTGATACGGGACAGGTCGATGCGACGAGGAGGACGTGCAGGTGTAGAGGTTTTTATAGCGTTGGTTTTGCATCTTTCCAAGGGTTTGCTTATCTTAGAGAGGGGAGCAAAGATGCCTGTTGAGACAGTAAGAGTGAAAAGATCATGGGTGAGTACAGGGAAAGGAGAAAGAATCAGACAGAGAAAAGTCAACCTGACAGCAAAATGGAAAACGCTGGACTAAGGCCCAACCCCAATTCTGAAGTTTACCCCTACCCCTTGTTTTTGAGTGTCCCTCACTTTGGCCCTTGCCCTTCAAAACGGAGCCACAAGGGGTAGGGACTGAAAACAAATAATAGATACACTATTTTGTCATCATATTGCATATTACCAGAAATTAATTAATTACATTTTTTATACCATATTAATATTTAAATTATACTATTTTATTCGTTGACTGGTTTGCTCAGGAGTCACTGGAAAACATGCTTATAACATAGGCTAGCCTATATAGGATAGTCTAGCCTATTCAAATTGATTGAGTTGATCTTGTAGCTACATAATATTCAGGTTTTTTTACATTTTATTCTGGCGATTGGGTTGCTTCATAATCGGGACATTAAACTTTGTATCGACATTAAACTCAGATATAAACGTTTGTTTGTAATGTTTGGCTAATTTCTGGCGGATTAATAGCGATTTCCTTCTCAGCCCTTGGTTTGAATTGTGCCCCTGTAAAATCTCCGTTTCGAGGGTTAGTAACCCCTCCCACTTCAAGTTCAAGTTCAAGTATATTTATTGTCATTGTTAAATTACTCCAACAACAACATATAGACAAGCATCTCCCTGAGATGTCCAGTGAAACACCAGGTAAAGTGCATCGGCCCAAATAATAAATACATACAATAAATAAATACATTATTCTATAAAGGCATCAGAGTTAGTAACTGTTCAGTGGTACATGTGTGAAGTAAACAGGGGCTAGACAGTGTTTAGTAACTAACCCTAGACAGTGTGTGTTTAGTACAACCCTACCCATAGACAGTGTGTGTGTTTAGTACCTGACCCTAACCCTAGACAGTGTGTGTGTTTAGTAACTGACCCTAACCCTAGACAGTGTGTGTTTAATAACTGACCCTAACCCTAGACAGTGTGTTTAGTAACTGACCGTAACCCTAGACAGTGTGTGTGTTTAGTAACTGAGTAAATTGACCCTAACCCTAGACAGTGTGTGTTTAATAACTGACCCTAACCCTAGACAGTGTGTTTAGTAACTGACCGTAACCCTAGACAGTGTGTGTGTTTAGTAACTAACCCTAACCCTAGACAGTGTGTGTTTAGTAACTAACCCTAACCCTAGACAGTGTGTGTGTTTAATAACTAACCCTAACCCTAGACAGTGTGTGTGTTTAGTGACTGACCCTAACCCTAGACAATGTGTGTACGACAATCTCGTATGTCCTTGTGGCATGACCTACCATGTTTGAGCAGACAAGTGAAATACTGAACCCCGGCTACTGAACCATCGTTCTTCCCTTCCGGTTGGTCCAGCTCCACCCCGGCCCAGAGGCCTCCAGAGAACTCTGTGCTGCCGCAGAACTGCAGGGTACCTACCTGGGTACACACAAACATACACCACACAAAGTCAAAACTACCTGGGTACACACAAACATACACCACACAAAGTCAAAACTACCTGGGTACACACAAACATACACCACACAAAGTCAAAACTACCTGGGTACACACAAACATACACCACACAAAGTCTAAACTACCTGGGTACACACAAACATACACCACACAAAGTCAAAACTACCTGGGTACACACAAACATGCACCACACAAAGTCAAAACTACCTGGGTACACACAAACATACACCACACAAAGTCAAAACTACCTGGGTACACACAAACATGCACCACACAAAGTCAAAACTACCTGGGTACACACAAACATACACCACACAAAGTCAAAACTACCTGGGTACACACAAACATGCACCACACAAAGTCAAAACTACCTGGGTACACACAAACATATACCACACAAAGTCAAAACTACCTGGGTACACACAAACATACCCCACACAAAGTCAAAACTACCTGGGTACACACAAACATACCCCACACAAAGTCAAAACTACCTGGGTACTAGGGCTGCACGATATGAGGAAAAGTTGCGATGTGCGATAACACTGTTCAATATTGCGATGACGATATGACCTGCGATAAATAAAAAAATGCTATAAAAAAAAAATTAATGGGTAGGGGTGCTCCGATCCGGCTAAGCCACGATCCGATCCGATTCCGATTCCTGGGGTCACGATGCGATTCCAGAATCGATTCTCAATTCCAACGATTCTCGATTCCACAATCTAGAATCGATTCTCAATTATGTAGTTTTATATTGCAATAACACACAAAGGTAAATCTAAGACAAAAAATGACAAATGTATTAATGCTGAACTTCAAATTCAACTTCTGAAGTATTACAGTGAGGGCCTAAATTCATTTTGCAATACGAGTGTGTTAATTTAAGCATACGTATCAGTAAGTGGCACGGGATTCTCAAAGCCTGTGTTGAGGGTCATACGAACAAAAATGCACTCTTGAAGCTAAAAAAAAATCCAAAACCAACAAGTTAATTATTTACATTTTTACTTCAATGTAGAACAGTCATTTCTTACACATGAGATTACTTTTAGCCTTTTAGTCATAACGATTATTGAAAGATATTCCATATTCCAGACTGAAATGTTATAACAGAAGTGGAGTATTGGCCAGAATGACATGAACATTTGGACACTTATTCAGCCGGTATCTTGCATGTTGCGTTCATGTGCACTGTAAAAAAAATTTTTTTTTTTTGCGATAACACGTGACTTTTGCGATGTGTTCATCGCGCATTTTCATATCGCGATGACGATGAAAATACGATAAATCGTGCAGCCCTACTGGGTACACACAAACATACACCACACAAAGTCAAAACTACCTGGGTACACACAAACATACACCACACAAAGTCAAAACTACCTGGGTACACACAAACATGCACCACACAAAGTCAAAACTACCTGGGTACACACAAACATACACCACACAAAGTCAAAACTACCTGGGTACACACAAACATGCACCACACAAAGTCAAAACTACCTGGGTACACACAAACATACACCACACAAAGTCAAAACTACCTGGGTACACACAAACATACACCACACAAAGTCAAAACTACCTGGGTACACACAAACATATACCACACAAAGTCAAAACTACCTGGGTACACACAAACATACCCCACACAAAGTCAAAACTACCTGGGTACACACAAACATATACCACACAAAGTCAAAACTACCTGGGTACACACAAACATACACCACACAAAGTCAAAACTACCTGGGTACACACAAACATATACCACACAAAGTCAAAACTACCTGGGTACACACAAACATACCCCACACAAAGTCAAAACTACCTGGGTACACACAAACATATACCACACAAAGTCAAAACTACCTGGGTACACACAAACATACCCCACACAAAGTCAAAACTACCTGGGTACACACAAACATACCCCACACAAAGTCAAAACTACCTGGGTACTAGGGCTGCACGATATGAGGAAAAGTTGCGATGTGCGATAACACTGTTCAATATTGCGATGACGATATGACCTGCGATAAATAAAAAAATGCTATAAAAAAAAAATTAATGGGTAGGGGTGCTCCGATCCGGCTAAGCCACGATCCGATCCGATTCCGATTCCTGGGGTCACGATGCGATTCCAGAATCGATTCTCAATTCCAACGATTCTCGATTCCACAATCTAGAATCGATTCTCAATTATGTAGTTTTATATTGCAATAACACACAAAGGTAAATCTAAGACAAAAAATGACAAATGTATTAATGCTGAACTTCAAATTCAACTTCTGAAGTATTACAGTGAGGGCCTAAATTCATTTTGCAATACGAGTGTGTTAATTTAAGCATACGTATCAGTAAGTGGCACGGGATTCTCAAAGCCTGTGTTGAGGGTCATACGAACAAAAATGCACTCTTGAAGCTAAAAAAAAATCCAAAACCAACAAGTTAATTATTTACATTTTTACTTCAATGTAGAACAGTCATTTCTTACACATGAGATTACTTTTAGCCTTTTAGTCATAACGATTATTGAAAGATATTCCATATTCCAGACTGAAATGTTATAACAGAAGTGGAGTATTGGCCAGAATGACATGAACATTTGGACACTTATTCAGCCGGTATCTTGCATGTTGCGTTCATGTGCACTGTAAAAAAAATTTTTTTTTTTTGCGATAACACGTGACTTTTGCGATGTGTTCATCGCGCATTTTCATATCGCGATGACGATGAAAATACGATAAATCGTGCAGCCCTACTGGGTACACACAAACATACACCACACAAAGTCAAAACTACCTGGGTACACACAAACATACACCACACAAAGTCAAAACTACCTGGGTACACACAAACATGCACCACACAAAGTCAAAACTACCTGGGTACACACAAACATACACCACACAAAGTCAAAACTACCTGGGTACACACAAACATACACCACACAAAGTCAAAACTACCTGGGTACACACAAACATGCACCACACAAAGTCAAAACTACCTGGGTACACACAAACATACACCACACAAAGTCAAAACTACCTGGGTACACACAGACATACACCACACAAAGTCAAAACTACCTGGGTACACACAAACATACACCACACAAAGTCAAAACTACCTGGGTACACACAAACATGCACCACACAAAGTCAAAACTACCTGGGTACACACAAACATACACCACACAAAGTCAAAACTACCTGGGTACACACAAACATGCACCAGACAAAGTCTAAACTACCTGGGTACACACAAACATACACCACACAAAGTCAAAACTACCTGGGTACACACAAACATACACCACACAAAGTCAAAACTACCTGTACACACAAACATACACCACACAAAGTCAAAACTACCTGGGTACACACAAACATGCACCACACAAAGTCAAAACTACCTGGGTACACACAAACATACACCACACAAAGTCAAAACTACCTGGGTACACACAAACATACACCACACAAAGTCAAAACTACCTGGGTACACACAAACATGCACCACACAAAGTCTAAACTACCTGGGTACACACAAACATACACCACACAAAGTCAAAACTACCTGGGTACACACAAACATACACCACACAAAGTCAAAACTACCTGGGTACACACAAACATACACCACACAAAGTCAAAACTACCTGGGTACACACAAACATGCACCACACAAAGTCTAAACTACCTGGGTACACACAAACATGCACCACACAAAGTCAAAACTACCTGGGTACACACAAACATGCACCACACAAAGTCTAAACTACCTGGGTACACACAAACATGCAGCACGCAAAGTCAAAACTACCTGGGTACACACAAACATGCAGCACGCAAAGTCAAAACTACCTGGGTACACAAACATGCACCACACAAAGTCAAAACTACCTGGGAACACACAAACATGCACCACACAAAGTCTAAACTACCTGGGTACACACAAACATGCACCACACAAAGTCAAAACTACCTGGGTACACACAAACATGCACCACACAAAGTCAAAACTACCTGGGTACACACAAACATACACCAGACAAAGTCAAAACTACCTGGGCACACACAAACATGCACCACACAAAGTCAAAACTACCTGGGTACACACAAACATGCACCACACAAAGTCAAAACTACCTGGGTACACACAAACATGCACCACACAAAGTCAAAACTACCTGGGTACACACAAACATGCACCACACAAAGTCAAAACTACCTGGGTACACACAAACATACACCACACAAAGTCAAAACTACCTGGGTACACACAAACATACACCACACAAAGTCAAAACTACCTGGGTACACACAAACATGCACCACACAAAGTCTAAACTACCTGGGCACACACAAACATGCACCAGACAAAGTCAAAACTACCTGGGCACACACAAACATGCACCAGACAAAGTCAAAACTACCTGGGTACACAAACATGCACCACACAAAGTCAAAACTACCTGGGTACACACAAACATGCACCACACAAAGTCTAAACTACCTGGGTACACACAAACATGCACCACACAAAGTCTAAACTACCTGGGTACACACAAACATGCACCACACAAAGTCAAAACTACCTGGGTACACACAAACATGCACCACACAAAGTCAAAACTACCTGGGTACACACAAACATACACCACACAAAGTCAAAACTACCTGGGTACACACAAACATACACCACACAAAGTCAAAACTACCTGGGTACACACAAACATGCACCACACAAAGTCTAAACTACCTGGGTACACACAAACATGCACCAGACAAAGTCTAAACTACCTGGGTACACACAAACATGCACCACACAAAGTCAAAACTACCTGGGTACACACAAACATGCACCACACAAAGTCAAAACTACCTGGGTACACACAAACATGCACCACACAAAGTCAAAACTACCTGGGTACACACAAACATACACCACACAAAGTCAAAACTACCTGGGTACACACAAATATGCACCACACAAAGTCAAAACTACCTGGGTACACACAAACATGCACCACACAAAGTCAAAAGTACCTGGGTACACACAAACATGCACCACACAAAGTCTAAACTACCTGGGTACACACAAACATGCACCACACAAAGTCAAAACTACCTGGGCACACACAAACATGCACCAGACAAAGTCAAAACTACCTGGGTACACAAACATGCACCACACAAAGTCAAAACTACCTAGGAACACACAAACATGCACCACACAAAGTCAAAAGTACCTGGGTACACACAAACATGCACCACACAAAGTCTAAACTACCTGGGTACACACAAACATGCACCACACAAAGTCAAAACTACCTGGATACACACAAACATGCACCACACAAAGTCAAAACTACCTGGGTACACACAAACATGCACCACACAAAGTCAAAACTACCTGGTACACACAAACATACACCAAAGTCAAAACTACCTGGGTACACACAAACATGCACCACACAAAGTCTAAACTACCTGGGTACACACAAACATGCACCAGACAAAGTCAAAACTACCTGGGCACACACAAACATGCACCAGACAAAGTCAAAACTACCTGGGTACACAAACATGCACCACACAAAGTCAAAACTACCTGGGAACACACAAACATGCACCACACAAAGTCAAAACTACCTGGGTACACAAACATGCACCAGACAAAGTCAAAACTACCTGGGTACACACAAACATGCACCACACAAAGTCTAAACTACCTGGGTACACACAAACATGCACCAGACAAAGTCAAAACTACCTGGGTACACAAACATGCACCACACAAAGTCAAAACTACCTGGGTACACAAACATGCACCACACAAAGTCAAAACTACCTGGGTACACACAAACATGCACCACACAAAGTCAAAACTACCTGGGTACACAAACATGCACCACACCACACAAAGTCAAAACTACCTGGGTACACAAACATGCACCACACAAAGTCAAAACTACCTGGGTACACAAACATGCACCACACAAAGTCAAAACTACCTGGGTACACACAAACATGCACCACACAAAGTCAAAACTACCTGGGTACACACAAACATGCACCACACCACACAAAGTCAAAACTAGGAGAATAGCTAAGCCAAGGTTAAAATGCGTCATGTTTTCAAACTGCAGTATGAAACAAAGCAGCACAAAATGAGTGGAGGCAGTGAATGAATGGACTGGCCGCTTTCAATATGCGCCTTTCTTCATCTCCTTATGTCCTCAGGAAAACAGTGCTCAATCATAGTGCAATCAAACATGATTGCGTTTGTATTTGTCAAAGCAGCAGAACAGATCAATAATTAAAAGGAAAACAGAGATCAAAGCGTGAGACTGTGCCAGAGAGCACAGGACAGATAATAGGGTTCTTCTAACAGTGATCAGCCAATCTGTAGAAGTCGACTCTGCGATTTCACTCCCAGTGTGACACGAACAATTCATTAAAGGCTCCTTCTTTCTGCAGCAATGTCCAACTGGGCCAGACGGACTATTTTGCTGTGTGTGTGTGTGTGTGTGTGTGTGTGTGTGTGTGTGTGTGTGTGTGTGTACGCTGCAGGGCCATCAGTAAAGACATTGCAGACAGCATATAAAGAATGGCACTACTACAAAACATTTTTGCCTCAGTGCCATTTAAATATAACAATGAGACAACGCTGCAAGGTGGTATTTCTTTAGAGAAAGATGAGAGAGAGAGAGAGGTGATATGAGGGAGGTGATGAGAGAGAGAGAGAGGTGATGAGAGAGAGAGAGAGAGAGAAGTGATGAGAGAGAGAGAGAGGTGATGAGAGAGAGAGGTGATGAGAGAGAGATGAGAGAGAGGTGATGAGAGAGAGATGAGAGAGAGGTGATGAGAGAGAGAGAGAGAGAGAGAGAGAGGTGATGAGAGAGAGAGAGGTGATGAGAGAGAGAGAGAGAGAGAGGTGATGAGAGAGAGAGAGGTGATGAGAGAGAGAGAGAGAGAGAGGTGATGAGAGAGAGAGAGAGAGAGGTGATGAGAGAGAGAGAGGTGATGAGAGAGAGAGAGAGAGAGGTGATGAGAGAGAGAGAGAGAGAGAGATGATGAGAGAGAGAGAGAGGTGATGAGAGAGAGAGAGAGAGAGGTGATGAGAGAGAGAGAGAGGTGATGAGAGAGAGAGAGAGAGAGGTGATGAGAGAGAGAGGTGATGAGAGAGAGAGAGAGAGAGGTGATGAGAGAGAGAGAGAGAGAGGTGATGAGAGAGAGGTGATGAGAGAGAGAGAGAGAGAGAGAGAGAGAGAGGTGATGAGAGAGAGAGAGAGAGAGAGAGAGAGAGGTGATGAGAGAGAGAGAGAGAGGTGATGAGAGAGAGAGAGAGGTGATGAGAGAGAGAGAGAGAGAGGTGATGAGAGAGAGAGAGAGAGAGGTGATGAGAGAGAGAGAGGTGATGAGAGAGAGAGAGAGAGAGAGAGAGAGAGGTGATGAGAGAGAGATGAGAGAGAGGTGATGAGAGAGAGAGAGAGAGAGAGGTGATGAGAGAGAGATGAGAGAGAGGTGATGAGAGAGAGAGAGAGAGAGAGAGAGAGAGAGAGAGAGGTGATGAGAGAGAGAGAGAGAGAGAGAGAGAGAGAGAGAGGTGATGAGAGAGAGAGAGGTGATGAGAGAGAGAGAGAGAGAGAGAGGTGATGAGAGAGAGAGAGAGAGAGGTGATGAGAGAGAGAGGTGATGAGAGAGAGAGAGAGAGAGAGGTGATGAGAGAGAGAGAGAGAGAGAGATGATGAGAGATAGAGGTGATGAGAGAGAGAGGTGATGAGAGAGAGAGAGAGAGGTGATGAGAGAGAGAGAGAGAGGTGATGAGAGAGAGAGAGGTGATGAGAGAGAGAGAGAGAGAGGTGATGAGAGAGAGAGAGGTGATGAGAGAGAGAGAGAGAGAGAGGTGATGAGAGAGAGAGAGAGAGAGAGAGAGAGACGATGAGAGAGAGAGAGAGAGGTGATGAGAGAGAGAGAGAGAGAGAGGTGATGAGAGAGAGAGAGAGAGGTGATGAGAGAGAGAGAGAGAGTGATGATGAGAGAGAGAGAGAGAGGTGATGAGAGAGAGAGAGAGAGGTGATGAGAGAGAGAGAGAGAGAGAGAGAGAGAGGTGATGAGAGAGAGAGAGAGAGAGGTGATGAGAGAGAGAGAGAGGTGATGAGAGAGAGAGAGAGAGAGGTGATGAGAGAGAGGTGATGAGAGAGAGAGAGAGAGAGAGGTGATGAGAGAGAGAGGTGATGAGAGAGAGATGAGAGAGAGGTGATGAGAGAGAGGTGATGAGAGAGAGAGAGAGAGAGAGAGGTGATGAGAGAGAGATGAGAGAGAGGTGATGAGAGAGAGAGAGAGAGAGAGAGAGAGAGAGAGAGAGAGAGAGGTGATGAGAGAGAGATGAGAGAGAGGTGATGAGAGAGAGAGAGAGAGAGAGAGAGAGGTGATGAGAGAGAGATGAGAGAGAGGTGATGAGAGAGAGGAGATGAGAGAGAGGTGATGAGAGAGAGAGAGAGAGAGAGAGAGAGATGAGAGAGAGGTGATGAGAGAGAGAGAGAGAAGAGAGAGAGAGAGAGAGAGAGGGTGATGAGAGAAGAGATGAGAGAGAGAGAGAGAGAGAGAGAGAGGATGAGAGAGAGGTGGATGAGAAGAGAGAGAGAGAGAGAGAGAGAGGTGTGGATGAGAGAGAGAGGAGAGAGAGAGAGAGAGGTGATGAGAGAGAGAGGATGAGGAGAGAGAGAGAGAGAGGTGATGAGAGAGAGAATGAGAGAGAGGTGATGAGAGAGAGAGAGAGAGAGAGAGATGAGACAGAGAGAGATGAGAGAGAGAGAGATGAGACAGAGGAGAGAGAGAGAGAGAGAGGTGATAGAGAGAGAGAGAGAGAGAGAGAGAAGAGGTGACGAGCGAGAGAGAGAGAGGTGATGAGAGAGATGAGAGAGAAATACAGGGGATGACATGCAGCAAAGGGCCACAGGGTGGAGGGCCGGATAAGGAAGTACTCAGCCTTAGTGGTATGAGGTGGCATTTCTACATAACAAATCCACCTGTGCTTAAAATTATACTAGTCAGAAAAACAGTCAACACTGTTACAAATGCACTAGGTAACTGTAACATTGGCCCAAATGGCAGCAAGAATCGGTAAAAAAGAAAAGCATTTTTGTAACTACTTACAGTATATTTGTGAGTATGTTTTCATGAATATTAACAAAACAAAACAATGCTCCAGGCTCACGCACAAAGACACTTGACAAATGACAATCAAAATGTCAACTGCTCATCAACTGGCACTGAATATTGATGCATAAAAGCTAAGAGGTGCCAGGTTTCAGGAAAATCAAGTTTCAGTTTTGAGTATGAGGGAGTATTTTAAGTTTTCCCCTCACATCATGAAATGAAAGTCACTATCCTAAGGGGACATTCACACCAAAAGCGTTTTTTCCAGTCAGAACGCTATGAAAATCATGTTGAGAGCGCCTTCCATTGTGCACAAAACACACCGCACGGAGCGTTTTTTTTTGTGCTCCGTTTGTGTTCCCCTGTAGTCGCGTGCAGTACAGATCAGAACACAACGACCACATGGACGGTAACCAGATAGTTTTGTCTGTTTGATGTTGTTCACTGTCAACATGAAAGCCAGATTATTGCCAATTCTGGCAGCAGCGAGGTTGAAAATCCCTCGGGAGGAGAGAAGGTAGGATGAGTGAAAAAGACGAGCAGGGCGCTTTTCCTCTAATGTTAAACTTTTTTCAGCTTAAAAACGCCCAGAGCGCCCTGCCAAAAACAACAGACGCCACCAGCGCTGAAACGCCAGGTGCGTTCATTAAAAGAGGAGCACGTCTAGCGTGTCCTTACATAGAGAATGAATTGCAGAAAGACGCTGGCAGCTCCAAAAACGTCTTTTGGTCTGAATGTCCCTTAAGGGTGCTCAGATCGATCAGCCAATGAAAGCACCGATCGATCAGAGAACAACATCACTGATCAATCACCCAGTGAAAGCAAAACAAATTCAGGAAAGTGGTCAAACATCTGCTGTAAAAAGTACGAGTTAAATTGTGACGGTCTGCAGAATATTAGCAGTGTAGGATTGACAGTTCAGTTCTGACATTGTGTTTTGAATTTCACAGCCTACGATCATAGATTACAACCACTTCAATCTATAGAGAGCCGCAGTGATGACATATTTTTGTAGGCTGAATGCGGAAGTCCCGAACTTCCTGGTTCTTCACTGTTTCTGTCTATGGGATTTTTGAATGGGTTTTTGCCGCGATGCTTCAAATACGGTCTCTGGGCAACGCAAGATTAATCAAACGCGAACCAGAGTTCAGTCGGATAATCTTCACACATGAGGACCACTTTCATGAGTTTTGTAGCGTAAATGCGAGCCCTAGAAGTAAAAAGCTCGAGCTAAGCTAATCCTGAACTACACACTGTCGCATAGGCTTCCACGTCACGTCAGCACTCAACCTGGACTGTTGTTGATGTGTGCACTGATTACCCCGGGCTGAACAGGGCTGAACCAGGTGAGGGAAAGAGAATTTCCGTGTTCGTCCTTTGAAGTGGACCATCGACTCAACAGTGTAGTCTCATTTAGCCGTTTGCTAGCTAGCCGCCCTTTTAACGGCACGTAAAAGCTTCAAAACTCATAAAGGTGGTCCTCGTGTGTGAAGATGATATTACTAAACACTGGTTCGCGTTTGATTAAGCCAGCGTTGCCCAGAGAGATTATTAGAAGCATCGTGCCAAAAACCCATTCAAAACTCCCATAGGCGAAAACAGTGAAGAACCAGGAGTGTTAGCATCGATGATTTCCGGACTCGTTACTGCGGCTCTCTATTGGCCAGCGGGTAGAGAGCCTGTGCTGCTGCAATGACAAACAATAGGTGATGAACACCTCAGCCATCAATGACACATGTCGGTTGGATCAAATCTATATCAAATGTATTTTCAGTATGTGCATTCCAAGACAATAGAGGTGAATGACATATTGTCACCGTCAGTGGACTGCAATAATGTAGACTTTGCCACTGTGATGATGTTCTTGATGTAAAATAGGCCTACATGACATTTTTTAACGGAGACCTTGGCCTTGTGCAGCTTTATGCAAAAGGAAATAGCTAGACATGAAGGATTAATGAAGATGCTATTAATGCCCCTTGCTCTTGACGGTGGACTCACTTTCTGGCCGGCAATCACCACGCGGTCGCCCAGTCGGATGCCCATAGTGGCGAGCTGTGTCCGGGCCTTATCTGAGAGAGGCAGGGGAGTGAGAGCAGACAGGCCGAGGGGCAGGGGGGAGCTGGGCCGGGGCAGAGCCTCTCTCAGGAGAGCCCGGAGCTCTTTGGCCACGGCGGCTGCGTCTGCCATCTCCAAGGGCATGTCGAGAGGGTCCGGCACTACGTCTACTGGGCACTGCCCCTTTTCGTTCTGTAGGGAGAGACAGGGGGGGAAAGCACGGAGGAGCAAAGCTAAATTGATGAGGAAGGAGTGAATTAGGCTTTCAAATGGTAGTATCAGATGAAATGCAATATAACACGTCAATACTGATCAAATATCAAATCATGTATCAAGCAAGGTGACAAGACTGCTAGGATGGCAAAAAGTAAAAAGTAGTGTTTTAACAAAAAAAAGTTCAGCGCCATCGTTCGTGAAACAAGAATGCAGGGCTTAACAGAATTTTTAATCTCATCAGAAGAACAAAATCCCCCAGCGCTGTATTTCATAGCAGCTGATCAGTAGGCGCACAACATTGGAATTGAGTCAACTGGCTGAAAGAAAGTGAGTGTCAGTGAGTGGAGACAGAGAGTCAGTGAGCTGGAGTGTCAGGGGAGGCAGGTGGAGATGCCTGCTGCGGAGGCGTGACAGCCAGAGGGAGCTCATTCCACACTACGCTGGAGTCATTGAGGCACACTCATGCTCACCATCTCCTCCAGCAGCAACACCACTGCTTCTTTACGAAACATCAAAAAGGAGCTTGCCTTCCATTGCCAAGGCCCGTCCTCTACATGTTGTAGCACTAAGCTAATGCTAAGCACTAAGCTAACGCAACGACTTCTTTGCTGACTGAGTTGTAGCATCTGTATTGTGTGCATTTCTGCCTTTGTGAGTAACCTTGTGATGCAATCTGGAAAAGGATCAAATTCAGTGTTAATTTCCTGTATGAGAAAAGCCCCACAACTCAGGGATGCAAACGCATGGAGAGTGAAAAAGGTGACAGACACAAAACCACTCAGAAGTCATTCACTTAAGTGCCCAATTTTGGGATCAAAAAGGTGACCGTCACTGAAAACTAACAACAAACTAGTCACCTTAAAAGCATCCCTGATAACCATTTATTGATGACTCAAGCTTGTCAGTGTATTCCATTGTTGGCGGTTAGCATTAGGTAATGCAATGCTAATTCATACCTTCTCACACACAAACAGCTGTTGGAGGAATGTGTGGGAGGTTTCCATTGCCTCTAGCTCTTCATCACAACACAACTCATTTACAGGAAACGTTGACACCTTGTAGCATGGACATTCTGCCATTTTCCTTTTTCAGATGGGTGTTAAAGGACATTCAGCAGACCACTAACCATTTTGACAGTTCCAACGTGTTTGATTTCAATGCTGTGAGGGAGCACAATGACTCACATTTTGATTTTCACACATTTTTCACATTCTTCTCAGAAACGAGGCGTTCGTTCAAATTTCCATCACGATACAACTTTCATTTACTATGCGAGTTCGAGCTGGATCTAGGCCTAGTTGTATAGCAACTATGTAGGGACTGGGAAGACCATTATCAAATTAAATTACTTCCAAGTGTGACGTCTACTCAAAAGGGAAAGAGAGATTTCAAACTGAATTTCTTGGCTGTGGTAGCTAGCTTTAAACTCCTAGTGCCAACTTCCAGTATCTTTCAAATGAAAGTGACACAATGTTGTAGGTAGAGCAAGTGCATTACTGTACAAATCAGTGCATATCCGTGTAGTGACGAAACATAAGAAAATATCCGACCTGGGGAAAAGCATTGCCATGCGTTCCACTCTCTCATGGCACAAGTGGACAAACGCTGACCCAAGAAAGCTTCCAGATGATGGATTGGCAAGGTCCCACCTGATAACGGGAAGTGCTGAGCAAGGTTGCTGATGTCAATGCTGGATGCCCTTTGATAAGACTATTAGCACTGAACACCACTGTACTTTTTCACTCAGGCACTTTGTCTACAGAGCCGCAGGAACACTGTGCTTCAACATCTAACCTCAAAATGACTATGCCTTTCTCCAACTGTGTCTTGTGAATTGTGTGCAGTGTTGTTGCTCTCTTGAGCAATATCGTCGATGTATAATTGAATACAAACTTGCAGTCAACCCTGTGAGTGGTCTGTGCACGGTCTATATTACATTAGGTTTCTTTGGCTGATGGTGAACACAGAAGAACTCCCCATAAATCATGAACAGGACTATGACAAGCATTTGGGGTCAGACTGGTAAATGTAGCTCACAACCCTGAAGCCCACTCGCAGCAGCAAGCTGTCAAGTTGACTGAACAGAACAGTCATGGCTCTGCTCTGTGAGTCAGCAAAACCCACTTGTTTATTTGTGACTGGCTGAGTCATGGACGGTGCCAATACACATTTGATGAGGGGGAGCAAAGATTCTCAGACAATCGCTGACGGAGCGATAACAAAACTGCTCAAAACAGGTCGCCTATATCTCCCGGGCTGATGCCAGCAGCCAAGAGTCGATGAACCTCAAAAGACAAAGTAGACAGAAAATAATCTCTCCTCAAAAGTGATTTAGTGTTTGGTCGGCAAGATGACGAACAAATGTCAATTTTTCAGAACAATAAATCTCTAAATAAAAGGGTTAAGAAGATGGTGATTCATGTTCACATCTGTATGAATGCTGACATGCTCTTGGAGCTTTGCATTCTTGCTCACACCAATGCACTGAGAGCGTTAAAACATAGGGCAAGCACTCCCTCTGCAGTGCACTCATCTTTGAGCTGGGGATGGAAGGATCAGATTATGGTACATAGTGCTTTGGCGACCTCCAGTGGGGAAATTGCTGCGTGCAGAGAACAGGCAGCTTTTCCGTTAACAATAGGTCTCATGCAGTCAACCCTTTTATTCAGAGCAAATAAACACATCATGAGGCCATATCACCTCACAGACATGATGCCACTTCTTTCAAGTGTACATCAAATGTATCATCAGAACTAAGGCTACGTTCACACAGCCATCCTTAGTGCTTGAATCTAATCTTTTCCCCCCTAAGTGACTCAGGGCAGTGTTTTTCATGACTGTGTGAACAGTATAAGTCACATTGAAAGTGACTTTTTTAAAGAGGACCTGGGCTACTTTCAAATGTGGAAAAACATCAGAATTGAATTTGATGTTTTGGAATGTGACTCCGGTGTGAACAGACATCTGGCCCATATCAGACTTAATGCTTCAATGTGACTTTTACGTCATTCCAGAGCGACATTCATCACTATGCTGCACTGGCGGGAGGAGGGAGGACCAAGCAGGTAGATTGTGATTACAAACATGGAGGACAGCTGCGAGGGAGCTCAGTGGAGGGACAGTGAGGTTTTAGACCTTATAAGTATTAGCAAGAAGTAGCAGCTATTGCTCCACAGAAAGCCCTTATTAAAATTTTGGCTCTCTTTCTCCTCTTCCTCGCTATCATCTGCTCCCGTATTATTCGCTGGCTTCAACTGCACAATAACTTGTAAATTAAACTGTAAACAACAGATGAAACAACATCGTCAGCTACCACCATGTTTACTGCCGTCTTCTTCCGAGTTTACGTAGAACAGCAGTGTGCTGCATGTGACGTCTTGTGCGTATGTGGGTCACTTCGGGGCCGTGAACTGTTCACACTGGAGTCTGATATGGGCCACTTTTAAAAAGTCTGTGTTAACAGCCGCACAAAAAATCAGATGTGAGCAACAAATCAGATTCAAGCACTAAGGTTTGCTGTGTGAACGTAGCCAAAAACACCAGCCTATCTGATAAACTAGCGGTATATCATCACCAATGCTGCACGGCACGTCTTGACAGCATATTGTCATTTCCTGGGATTCTGCTGTATATCCTTCAATTCAATGTCAATCTTGAATGAGGGCTATCCAACAAACTTCTCTCCACCAAGGCTTGAGATGGCTGCAACTGAGAGGCACAAAGGCCCACTATGAGTGAACACTCAGAAATGTCCAAGTGGTAGGGCTATTCATGGCATGTCTGGTAGGGTAGGTAGATAGGTAGGGGGGTAGAAAGTGGTAGGGCTATTCATGGCATGTCTGGTAGGGTATGCAGATAGGTAGAGAGGTAGAAAGTGGTAGGGCTATTTATGGCATGTCTGGTAGGGTAGGTAGATAGGTAGGGCGGTAGAAAGTGGTAGGGCTATTCATAGCATGTCTGGTAGGGTAGGTAGGTAGGTAGGGAGGGAGGTAGAAAGTGGTAGGGCTAATCATGGCATGTCTGGTAGGGTAGGTAGATAGGTAGGTAGAAAGTGGTAGGGCTATTCATAGCATGTCTGGTAGGGTAGGTATGTAGAAAGTGGTAGGGCTACTCATGGCATCTCTGGTAGGGTAGGTACAGTAGGTAGAAAGTGGTAGGGCTACTCATGGCATGTCTGATAGGGTAGATAGATAGGTAGGGAGGTAGAAAGTGGTAGGGCTATTCATGGCATGTCTGATAGGGTAGGTAGATAGGTAGGGGGGTAGAAAGTGGTAGGGCTATTCATGGCATGTCTGGTAGGGTATGCAGATAGGTAGAGAGGTAGAAAGTGGTAGGGCTATTTATGGCATGTCTGGTAGGGTAGGTAGATAGGTAGGGCGGTAGAAAGTGGTAGGGCTATTCATAGCATGTCTGGTAGGGTAGGTAGGTAGGGAGGGAGGTAGAAAGTGGTAGGGCTATTCATGGCATGTCTGGTAGGGTAGGTAGATAGGTAGGAAGGAAGTGGTAGAGCTATTCATAGCATTTCTGGTAGGGTAGGTACTAGGTAGATAGGTAGGGAGGTAGAAAGTGGTAGGGCTATTCATAGCATGTCTGGTAGGGTAGGTAGATAGGTAGGGAGGCAGAAAGTGGTAGGGCTAGTCATGGCATGTCTGGTAGGGTAGGTAGATAGGTAGGTAGAAAGTGGTAGGGCTATTCATAGCATGTCTGGTAGAGTAGGTATGTAGAAAGTGGTAGGGCTACTCATGGCATCTCTGGTAGGGTGGGTAGGTAGAAAGTGGTAGGGCCACTCATGGCATGTCTGGTAGGGTAGGTAGGTAGGTAGAAAGTGGTAGGGCTATCCATAGCATGTCTGGTAGGGTAGGTAGAAAGTGGTAGGGCTACTCATGGCATGTCTGGTAGGGTAGCTAGGTATGTAGAAAGTGGTAGGGCTACTCATGGCATGTCTGGTAGGGTAGGTAGGTATGTAGAAAGTGGTAGGGCTAGTCATGGCATGTCTGGTAGGGTAGATAGATAGGTAGGTAGAAAGTGGTAGGGCTATTCATAGCATGTCTGGTAGGGTAGGTATGTAGAAAGTGGTAGGGCTACTTATGGCATCTCTGGTAGGGTAGGTAGGTAGAAAGTGGTAGGGCTACTCATGGCATGTCTGGTAGGGTAGGTAGGTACGTAGGTAGAAAGTGGTAGGGTTATTCATAGCATGTCTGGTAGGGTAGGTAGAAAGTGGTAGGGCTACTCATGGCATGTCTGGTAGGGTAGGTAGGTAGGTAGGTAGAAAGTGGTAGGGTTATTCATAGCATGTCTGGTAGGGTAGGTAGATAGGTAGGGAGGTAGAAAGTAGGGGTGTGCCGAAAAATCGTTTCTTCGATGCATCGCGATAAGACACGTAACGATTCAAATGGATGCAAAATGTTCGATTATCGATTACTTTTCCTGACCACAGAAACAGAGCCGTAGCGCCCGGAACGAAAAAAGCCGGCCGGACAGTTTTAAGGGACGGACTCATAAGACCGACTGTAGACACTAGACAGAGAAAATGGCGGCGGCAGCAGCTAACGCGCTAGCTGTGTGTACGACTTGTAAAACACGAATCAAGTACAGTGGCAACACCACGAACATGAGGCACCACCTCACGCGTTTTCATCCCGGGTGGGAGGCGGAGAAGACGCTGGTTGTTGCTACTGCTAACCAGCGAAGAATTGAGGACGGGTTCAGAAAACTTCCCCGCGGCTCTGACAGGGCGAAAAGAATCTCAACCTCCATTGCTACCTTCATAGCTAAGGATTTACGTCCATACGCTGTCGTCGACAACACAGGCTTTCGCGCTATGATGCGTACATTGGAACCGAGATACCAATTACCGACACGAAAGTATTTCACCCAGAAAGCAGTTCCTCAACTGCATGACGAGACCAAAACCGAAGTACTGGAATCCCTGAAGAAAGCATGCAGGGTGGCAGGGTGGTGGTGGTGAAGGAAGGAGGCAGTGAAGGAGAGGGGAGGTGAAGGGGTGAATCTGTTAATTCTGTTATTTTATTCATCCGCCACTTATTTAGTTTTAAAGCTGCTTTTGGTTGTGGATAGGAAAACGTTTGCTTGTTGTGGGATGATGCTATGCTGCTCACTGGTCATTTGTAAAGGATTTTGTTTGGAAGTCTTTATTTATTATTTATGAATAAGCTATTTGTTTTGTATTAAACAAACATGCTAGTACCGAAATCTGTGAAAAAAGCAGAGGATTTTGGTTAAAAGTTTTATTTTCTATTACTGAATACAGAATAAGCTATTTTTGTATTAATCCTGCCAGTACAGAAATCTGTGAAAACAGCAGAATAAGCTATTTGTTTTTTATATTAATCCTAAATCTGTGAAAACAGCAGAGAATTTTGGTTAAAATAAAAGAAGTTTCTAAAGGCACTTTATTTCAAATAATCTCACCTGTAAAGAGCAGCTTTTTGTTGTGGGAAATGTAAAATGTTTTGGATGTATTGTGTTTGGTCTGATTGATCTAAATAAAAGATAATGGAGGTAAATTTGTTTGTTTCCTTTAATTAATGGATACTGACAAAGAAATCCTGTATGGGGAAAAAGATACTGACAAAGAAATCCTGTATGGGGAAAAGATGCATCGAAATCGTAATCGTGATTAATCGTAATCGTTTTTTAATCGAATCGTAGGACCCTTAATCGTAATCGAATCGAATCGTGAGGTGCCTAAGGTGGCACACCCCTAGTAGAAAGTGGTAGGGCTAGTCATGGCATGTCTGGTATGGTAGGTAGGTAGGTAGAAAGTGGTAGGGCTATTCATGGCATGTCTGGTAGGGTAGGTAGGTAGGTAGAAAGTGGTAGGGCTATCCATAGCATGTCTGGTAGGGTAGGTAGGTAGAAAGTGGTAGGGCTATTCATGGCATGTCTGGTAGGGTAGGTAGGTAGAAAACTTGAATGTCCACACTGTGCATTAAAGTGCATATGTACAGCAGCCCGGCATATCTAAAGTGGGGAATTTGTATTCCAGACAAACACTATTTCAGAGTGTTATCTACCAACTGAGTCGGGAAAATGACAAATTGGTAAATGTGACGTGCAAAGAAACAGAAAAAAAACAACATACTGAATATCTGAAATGGCATGAAAGCAGGACCTGAGTGTAACTGGAAGATTGCAATCCTTTGTATTTTTGAAGATTAGATTACACAGGAAAGGCTTTGTAAATGTATTCGTGGGGAAGATGTGGGAATGAAATTGCCAATTTTAGTAGAGTATAGTAGACTGAATGACTGATTGGAGAGGTTTGCGGGCAAATGCAGACAAGGGAATTTGTTTCAAAAGAAGTTACTTTATTTTTTATTATTGTGTGTGTGTGGGGGGGGGGGGTTGCAAGCTGTCTGAATATCTGCCTCTGCACTGAATAAATGACAATGACATTGTCATGCAAATTGCCCCCACATTTCCAATACCTGGCACTTAATTAACTCAATCAATCTGATTGAGTAACACATGAGGTGATGAGAGCTGTTGACAATTCAATGCTGTATGTTGTATGCACAGATGAGGACCGTTGCATGCAAAAAAGAAAAAAGATGTGCTCTGTGAAAGCAGAGAGCCAGTGACTTACTGTCTCCATAGCATGGCACTATGGCTTTAAAGGAGTAATAACAATTAAAATTCTAACATAGTGACGTAACTCAAGATTGTTAATGACCTCTGGGTGTTGCCTTTCCTCTACCTGATGCTCTATGGGCTACATGCACAACTCCACTACTTCCTGAAATTAGTACAGCTTCTTTATTTCCTGTCATCACTATTGGATGAACTGATTAATGTCAGGTGTGCTGCAGTCACAACAATGATCAGGCACACCTGATTAATCAGTTCATCCAATAGTGTAGGACAGGAAATAAAGAAGCAGTACTAATTTCAGGAAGTAAAAAAGTTGTGCATGTAGCCTATTGGCAGGGCTTCCCAAACTGTTCAGATCAAGTACCACTGTGTACCAAACCAGATTCCACAGGGACCACTTCCACTGCAGATAACAGCATTTCCCATCAAATAAAATTAGCTGATTTAACCATAGAAAGGCTAAAGTAACAACATAAGACTACTGGTCCAAACGCTCACACAGAAAATTAAAAACAGGTCCCTCAAACCCTCACAGAACACCATGCATGATGGCAAAGATGAAAATAATTAGCCACTGCACAAAATGTCCTGATTCTTAAGCCCATTCAGCTGACCACTCATCTTAACTACACCCTCAAGTCTCCTCCAACTAGCTTACAATGCCCCACACAGCCTGGAAAACCACTTCAGATCAATTAGCAGTTAATTTAGAAAGAAAATGCCCAAGGGGGAAATGGTTGACTTGAATGGTTGAGGTCGACAAAATACTGCACTGGGCTGGTGTACGTGTGTGTGATAGCTTCATGTCTGTTGACTCAATGAAGTCTTTGTTGTGTCACGCAAGTTTCTTTTTTGGGGCATTTTTGCCTTCATTAGACAGGACACTAGGACAGTAGGCAGACAGTAGGCAGACATGAAGGTTTTTGCCTTCATTAGACAGGACACTAGGACAGTAGGCAGACAGGAAAGGTGGGGAGAGAGAAGGGCCGAGCCTCCGTGGTATGTGTGCTACCAGGTGAGCCACCAGGACACACTGTGCTAGTCTCAGGCTCTCCATAGATTGGCAGAGTGGGTGGAGCAATGACAGGGACAGTAGGGAGAATTGGCCAAAACATGGGGGGGGGGGGGGGGGGGGGGTAGAAAAAACGTGATAAAAAAATGAAGAGCACTATTACACTGAGGAAATGTGTGAAATTGTTATAGATCCCATGAAACAACAGGATATGTGCCTCTGACAAAGAGGAAACAGAGATTTTATCAAGTGAAGCGTGGTAGTGTGCACAGTAGGGCATTCCCCGACTAGTCGACTAGTAAAACCACTAGTCGACACTGTGCTTAGTAGTCGACTAGTCGTCATTCTTGGTTGTCCCTCTTTCCACAGTGCAGTGTTAATAATGCAGTAGAGCCACTGGGGGGTGCTGCCGCGCTGTGGGTACCTTGCGACCATTTGCGACCCTTCCAATCGACGAAGAAGAACGAGTGCAACAATAACAAACCTCACAAGTCACATGACTTTCTTTTAGTTTTTATTTTAGTAATACTGATGTATGGTGTCAGGAAAGTCACTTTTGATGGATACTAGGAAGCATCCTACCGGACTGTATGTGGACAGCGGCCCAGGCTAGGTTGCTAACGTTAATTTCGGAAAACCTCTCCTCGCGCCCCAAAGCAGGACTACACAGCCAGCAGGATAGCAGCATGGCAGACCTTCAAGTCTAAGTGGAGTTCGTTTTAACCATGCTTTATTAAATGACTAGCTGTCATTACTTAAGTAACGTTACCCATTTGTTTGTGAATAATGCAACGTTTTTTTAGGGTTTCACAGTTTTAATTTGAAGGCCGAAAAGGGAAATGGTGTGATAGTAAATTGAATTGACACTGGTCTGTCAATTCTATCATTTCACACGTACCATTTCCCTTTTTCGACTTCAAATTAAAAGTGGAAAAACAACGAAACGTTAGCGTGTGAAGCCTCGGCCTATCTGGATTATAAAAATATAACATTAGAGAAAACAGCCATCAGCCATGCCGTTTTATACTAATTTATTGCCAAATGCTTTGGGAATCAAGCTTGGTCAGAAAAGGTCTACTACATTAGCTAGTTATGCCTGCATCTCAATAGCCCTGCTGCCTGGTTGTATTTGAGACCTTTTGACGTGAGTTGAGCGTTTTTATTGGGGGGAGAAAAAAACTCAGACTAGTCGACTACCTTTAGGGACGACTAGTCGACTAGTAAAATTCACTAGTCGTGAATGCCCCAGTGCACAGCAGTAGTGACAATACTGCTCAAATGCTCAGTGGATGAAACTATCTGAGGAAGTTACTGTGTGTGTGTTAGTGTGTTTATGAAACTATCTGAGGAAGTTACTGTGTGTGTGTTAGTGTGTTTATGAAACTATCTTAAGAAGTTACTGTGTGTGTGTTAGTGTGTTTATGAAACTATCTGAGGAAGTTACAGTGTGTGTGTTAGTGTATTTATGAAACTATCTAAGGAAGTTACTGTGTGTGTGTTAGTGTGTTTATGAAACTATCTGAAGAAGTTACTGTGTGTGTGTTAGTGTGTTTATGAAACTATCTGAAGAAGTTACTGTGTGTGTGTTAGTGTGTTTATGAAACTATCTGAGGATGTTACACTGTGTGTGTTAGTGTGTTTATGAAACTATCTGAGGATGTTACACTGTGTGTGTTAGTGTATTTATGAACCTATCTGAGGAAGTTACTGTGTGTGTGTTAATGAAACTATCTGAGGAAGTTACTGTGTGTGTTAGTGTGTTTATGAACCTATCTGAGGAAGTTACTGTGTGTGTGTTAGTGTGTTTATGAAACTATCTGAGGAAGTTACTGTGTGTGTGTTAGTGTGTTTATGAAACTATCTGAGGAAGTTACTGTGTGTGTGTTAGTGTGTTTATGAACCTATCTGAGGAAGTTACTGTGTGTGTGTTAGTGTGTTTATGAAACTATCTGAGGAAGTTACTGTGTGTGTGTTAGTGTGTTTATGAAACTATCTGAGGAAGTTACACTGTGTGTGTTAGTGTATTTATGAAACTATCTGAGGAAGTTACTGTGTGTGTGTTAGTGTGTTTATGAAACTATCTGAGGATGTTACACTGTGTGTGTTAGTGTATTTATGAACCTATCTGAGGAAGTTACTGTGTGTGTGTTAATGAAACTATCTGAGGAAGTTACTGTGTGTGTTAGTGTGTTTATGAACCTATCTGAGGAAGTTACTGTGTGTGTGTTAGTGTGTTTATGAAACTATCTGAGGAAGTTACTGTGTGTGTGTTAGTGTGTTTATGAAACTATCTGAGGAAGTTACTGTGTGTGTTAGTGTGTTTATGAAACTATCTGAGGAAGTTACTGTGTGTGTGTTAGTGTGTTTATGAAACTATCTGAGGAAGTTACACTGTGTGTGTTAGTGTATTTATGAAACTATCTGAGGAAGTTACTGTGTGTGTGTTAGTGTGTTTATGAAATTATCTGAGGAAGTTACTGTGTGTGTGTTAGTGTGTTTATGAAATTATCTGAGGATGTTACACTGTGTGTGTTAGTGTATTTATGAAACTATCTGAGGAAGTTACACTGTGTGTGTTAGTGTATTTATGAAACTATCTGAGGAAGTTACTGTGTTAGTGTGTTTATGAAACTATCTGAAGAAGTTACTGTGTGTGTGTTTGTGTTTATGAAACTATCTGAGGAAGTTACAGTGTGTGTGTTAGTGTGTTTATGAAACTATCTGAAGAAGTTACTGTGTGTGTTAGTGTGTTTATGAAACTATCTGAGGAAGTTACTGTGTGTGTTAGTGTGTTTATGAAACTATCTGAGGAAGTTACTGTGTGTGTGTTAGTGTGTTTATGAAACTATCTGAGGAAGTTACTGTGTGTGTGTTAGTGTGTTTATGAAACTATCTGAGGAAGTTACTGTGTGTGTGTGTGTGTGTGTGTGTGTGTGTGTGTGTGTGTGTGTGTGTGTGTGTGTGTGTGTGTGTGTGTGTGTGTGTGTGTGTGTGTGTGTGTGTGTGTGTGTGTGTGTGTGTAATATGAGAAAAAGGTAACATACTCTAAAAGCAGGGTTGGCTCCCAGCTCCAGCAGACATTTAGCAGCTGATGTGCACAGGTTGGACGCGGCGATGTGCAGGGCCGTGCCAAAGTCAAAGTCACTGCAGGTGGCATCTACCTCTGACAAAGACCAAGGAAGAGAGATGGGTGTCATACACGGTTGACAGATTCAATCACAACTTACACAGCCTCCCAACTCTAAACTTTCAAACTGTCATCTCACTAATAAAACCCATTGTCGTTGAAAAAGGCAAGATACTGATATATGAAAAAGTACAGTAAAATAACCTTGCTTCTCAAATCATTAAAGCCGCCCTCCAGCCAGTTTTCAGCCTGTGTAAATCCTGGGTGTACAGTGGAAACACAAAGCTGTGCGTGCTGTAATGAACTACATCACCAATCATCATTTGCGCCAAAGATCGTCTATTGGTAAGAACCGAAGGCTTATACCTTGTCCCACTGCAACATCATGGCTGGAGCACTGTTGTCCAAAAAGGATAAGAGCCTCGCTCCTGCCTTCAATATACGATTTTTGTCTCCCTTCCGGGCAGTAAACCGGAAACAGTATGGCTGCCTCTATCTCCGCAAAATGTTCGTCCAGACGCCACAATATTGTTATAAATATCAACAACTAGCCAACAGATATCAAAGCTGGTGACTTACATGGAAAATATGTGGAAAGAGCGTAACTAACTGGTTAAAATTGACTATCACAGCGTTTTGAGCCTGGTGAACACTTACTTAGCAAACGTAGGCCAACACCAAGCTAAGGGCAGATGGTATAGTGTAGTATGTATAGTGTAGTGAGACAATTTTTATGACTTTGATGCCAAAATAAGCTTATTTGTCAACAAAATACAGTGGCGAACACTGGCTAATTAGTAGAGCAGGAAAAACACAGCTACACATGAGAAATATCTGAAAAATGACTAAACTGACTGGAGGGGGGCTTTAAGATCAATAATCATGATTATTCATAACTGTCATCATAATATCTAGAGAAAATAATTGGGGTTATCCTATTTGTGACGTCGGCAGCCCTAACTAACAGCACACCTGACTTCGGTCTTATGGAGAAAAAACAAGTCCCTCAAACCCTCACAGGACACCATGCATGATGGCAAAGATCTAAATAATTTGCCACTCCACATTTCATCTGACCACTCATCTTAACTATACCAGCTCAGTGGCCTTGTGGTTTGAGTGTCCGCCCTGAGACTGGGAGGTCGTGAGTTCGATCCCCGGCCGAGTCATACCAAAGACTATAAAAATGGGACCCATTGCCTCCCTGCTTGGCACTCAGCATCAAAGGGTTGGAATTGGAGGGTTAGATCACCATATGATTCCCGAGCGCGGCACTGCTGCTGCTCACCGCTCCCCCAGGCGATGGGTTAAATGCGGAGAACAAATTTCACACACTCAGGTGTGTGACTTTACCTTTACTTTACCCTCAAGTCTCCTCCAACTAGCTTACAGTGTCCCACACATCCTCCTACAACTTCACGTCATCCTTCACTTATCAAGCAGATGTGTCCATTACTGCTTATTCCATAAGGCCGTGTGTCGACTGGACGTCTATTCCTGACGTTTAAACGCTGGAAGTACACTGGGGAGCACTGATCCCAGCGCACAATATGCAAGGAAGCAGACTGAAAATAACGTTAGCTCAGCAGTGGTAGCTAGCTTGATAGCTGACCGCTAACAACAAGCTAACAACACACGTACAATGATTTACCGCAACACTCACGAGAAAAATATTCAGTGTCCAGCCAATCTGCTCCCATAATTGAGCCTTTCTGTCTCTGTTGTGATCATTTCTCCATATGATTAGTTGCATGAAACGGAGCACCCGACACCAGCGTCTTTCTGAAAAGTTCAGATATTTTCAGTTGGAAACACTCGGAGCCGGCGCACAAAAAAGCCAGCGCACTCTCTCTAGACGGCCGTAGGCGCCTTCTCTCCTCATTGGAAAAACTGAAAAAAGACACCGGAGCTTAGGAATAGACACCATATGGACACACGGCCTAAGCGCTAATCAAAAGAAATGCAATCGACCTGCAGTTTGAACTCTAGCTGCCACTTGTGTGTCACTGGAAAATGCAATAACATTGGCTGTATATGTTCTGTACAGGAAGAAATAAGTACTGGGGGCATAATCTTCAGCTTTTAAAATAGAAATGTTTGCCCTGTGCTGGCTATCTGAGGTTACCTCCCCCTCTCCCTCGCTCTCGTCTGGCCCTCACCTCCAGGCTGGGAGGCCTGCAACACCACCCTGATAAGCTGGGGTACGTCGAAGTACGCGGCGTAGTGCAGGGCCCTCATGTTGGTCCAGCGTGAGCGCAGGTTGGGCTCGGCGCCCCGGGCGAGGAGTTGACGGGCGAAGCTGGCTGCCGTGTCTGCATCGCCTGAGAGACGGGGCAGAGGGGGGGGGGGGGGGGGGTGGCACACACACACGCAGAGAGTGTCAGTTCTGGAGGTCGTGGTGGAGGAAGAGTGGTGATGAATAAGTGCTGGCCAAATCACACAGGAATACTTGTTCAGTGGAGGACAGAGTAGTACGATATACTCATTTGCAGCGAGATATGATAGATGATTGTTCATACTAACCGATGCCTGGGGCCCCGGCCTTGCAGCAGTAGTGCAGGAGGCTCATATCAGTCAGGCCGTCTCGATCGTTCACACCGCAGCCCCTTTTCAGTATCTGTGCAAATGACAAGATGTGCAATGACAGCAAAAGACCAGCGCTGTCACTGTTCAGCAATATTGCATAATGGGCTATAAAGTGAAACTCGGGGGTAGTGATCTGATGAATGACAGGCAAGAAGCTGAGCCTATCATAACTCTACTGGGCCTATCATAAGTCTACTCAGCTTACGGTTCAGATGAGGAGTGTCGTACAGACGGAGAGAAACAAACAGGCCATTTATTTCTCAAGGTTAGAACTTATTAAGTGTGAGTGTGAGAGAAGTCATCGTCGGCTTTTACCCTCGAGACAAGTGCTTCACTGCACAATCTACTGCAATGCAGCTACATTATGTAACTGGGGTTGGGGTGGGTGGGGGGGGGGGGCCTCCAGACACAACCAAAAAGCAGACGTTTGTTTTCTAAAGGTAGGTATTCTGTGGGGGCACGGTGGTGCAGTGGTAGCGCTGTCGCCTCACAGCAAGAAGGTCTTGGGTTCGATTCCCGCCTGGGACGCTGTGGCCGCCGAGGGTGTGTCCCCATTCCCATGACCCAGGTGAGCTCATCAAAAATGGCCTTTCTGTGTAGAGTTTGCATGTTCTCCCTGTGCCCTGGGGCTTCCTCCAGATAGGAACATGCAAAAAAAAGAGAGGTATTGCGTGGGGGGGCGGCTCCGTTAGTATTCGTCAGATTTGTCAGTTGTCAAAAAGAAGTAGTGAGTGTCGTGTCGTCACCCATTGGTTTGCGGACTCCCGTTTGACCTTTAGTTTGCCATTTTGTCCGCTGCCAGGGGACGGGGGGTTTCCCACAGAGCCTCCTGCTATTGTTCCATGATCGGTGAGCTACGCAATCACTGGACAGGCCACCTGTCAATCACTCCCAAAGCATAGACTTTTTTATTGTCTATTTTACTCTAAACAGAAAAATTATATGAAAATTCACCTCGCATAGAGTTGTCATGAAAGGTGAAAGTAGCTATATAGAGACCAAAAACACCCTTTAAACCAGGCTGTAAACATGTTTATTTCTGCTGTAAAGGCAGGCATTTTAACATGGGGGTGAATGGGGATTGGGGAATGACTCCCTTTTGCAGCCAGCCTTAAGTGGCCATTCGAGGAACTGCAGTTTTTGTTTTTTTCCGTACTGGCTTCATCTGTCCAAGCCCAAACATCCCCCCTGGTTGTCAGAAATGTATGACATATTTGTGTAATATTTTTTCCATCAAACGAGAAAGAACATTCTGTACTATAAGGGCTAATGTCCATCAACTCCGGAACAGATGTGGTAAGGCTGCAAACAGACCCACACTCATGTAATCTGTCAAAAATAGAACAGGTGTGTAATTTTTCCATACTGCATGTATCACCCATCTATTAACATGGGCGAGAGTTTAATCCGGCAGTTTTACCGGATCCACAATGCAGCCGTAACGCATCTGGTGTACATCGGGTGTAAGGCCCACTATAAACAATCAGCTACAAAGAGTGCAGAATCAGCTGGATGGTGTTACCTCGTTGCCGATGAGGTCAATGTTCTTCTGGACCTGGGGCACCCACTGCCTCAGGACGGCAAACAGCTCCGGTACGGTAGTGCTGGGATCCAGAAGAACCTCCCTGCACTGGAGCTCACTGGGGTCAAAGAAGGAGAACTCTGGTGGTGGAGGGAGGGACAACAACACAAATGTATGTTGACTATAATGTAATTCAGTGTGGTTTAGGTGAACCAGGAATCTAAAGCTTTGCGCGTGCCTTTTGTCTGATTTGACAAATTATGTCAAAGCATTTAATTTAAATTCTTAAAGTCGAGCTGAACCCAAAAATGACTTTTATTTTCTTTTAGTTCAAACACCTGGGTATGCAGTGCACCTATTTAATAATATATGCCAAAGAAATCACAAAAATCTAATTTATTTAGTTTTTCACACTTTTTCACATCAAAAGTTCATTTTTCAAGATTTCATTGATAACAGCAATCTACAGTTTGCTGACGTCACCTAGTACTATCAAATTTCTACCCCATTTCAACCAATCATATCACTGATAATTACCTGTTTCTCATTGAGAAGCAGGTAATTATCAGTTATCTTATGGGTTTCAGCGATGAGAAGCAGGTAATTATCAGTTATCTTATGGGTTTCAGCGATGAGAAGCAGGTAATTATCAGTTATCTTATGGGTTTCAGCGATGAGAAGCAGGTAATTATCAGTTAGCTTATGGGTTTCAGCGATGAGAAGCAGGTAATTATCAGTTATCTTATGGGTTTCAGCGATGAGAAGCAGGTAATTATCAGTTATCTTATGGGTTTCAGCGATGAGAAGCAGGTAATTATCAGTTATCTTATGGGTTTCAGCGATGAGAAGCAGGTAATTATCAGTTAGCTTATGGGTTTCAGCGATGAGAAGCAGGTAATTATCAGTTATCTTATGGGTTTCAGCGATGAGAAGCAGGTAATTATCAGTTATCTTATGGGTTTCAGCGATGAGAAGCAGGTAATTATCAGTTATCTTATGGGTTTCAGCGATGAGAAGCAGGTAATTATCAGTTATCTTATGGGTTTCAGCGATGAGAAGCAGGTAATTATCAGTTATCTTATGGGTTTCAGCGATGAGAAGCAGGTACTTATCAGTTATCTTATGGGTTTCAGCGATGAGAAGCAGGTAATTATCAGTTATCTTATGGGTTTCAGCGATGAGAAGCAGGTAATTATCAGTTAGCTTATGGGTTTCAGCGATGAGAAGCAGGTACTTATCAGTTATCTTATGGGTTTCAGCGATGAGAAGCAGGTAATTATCAGTTATCTTATGGGTTTCAGCGATGAGAAGCAGGTAATTATCAGTTATCTTATGGGTTTCAGCGATGAGAAGCAGGTAATTATCAGTTATCTTATGGGTTTCAGCGATGAGAAGCAGGTACTTATCGGTTATCGTATCGGCTGAAAAAAATCCATATTGTGCATCCCTAGCACAGACATACATTAACTGCTCAATCAATTCACTCAAATGACTTCTCGTGGGTTATCTCCTTGTTGGGCTCGTGGTGTTCTACAGCAAATGAAATCAGATGTGACAATGAACCAAATAAAGACAGGCTGAAAACAGATAGGCTCTGCTCAAAGTGAATCCCAAAGTGAATTAGGGGGGTACGGTGGTGCAGTGGTAAGCGCTGTCGCCTCACAGCTCAAAAGTCCTGGGTTCGATTCCCACCTGGGACGCTGTGAAGGCTGAAGGAATGCGTGCCCGTCCGCATGTCCTCGAGTGCCCACCGCCCGGGTGGGGTCGTCAAAAGCGCCCTTCTGTGTGGAGTTTGCATGTTCTCCCCGTGCCTCCCGGGGGTTTCCTTCATATAGGAACCCCCTTCACCAAAACATGCAATATCCTGGTTGCTAATGTGGTTCCTCCTCTGGTCATTAAGGGCGCCTGTTCAGAGGGAGGGGAACTGGTTGGAATAGCGTGATCCTCCCATGTGCTATGTCCTACCTGTGAAGCTTCCTCTGTCAGGTGAAAAGAAGCGGCTGGCTAACTGCCCATGTCCCATGGAGTCAGTTTCGGCCCTCCCCAGATCGGCAGAGGGTGGAGTAGCAACCAGGATAAATAAATTAAATTAGCACTAATGGGGGATAAAAATGGGATAAAAAATCGGGGGGAAATATTATAAAAAAAAAAAAAAGTGAACCCCAATGCTTGCAATTCAACCACTACAGATCACACCACCACCGCCAGATGCATTTTCCCCTACAAAGGAAGAGTACCTTCAGCTGGGGACACTATGATGTCCACTTTTCACAGCCTGTTCACTTTTGTAGTGACTCCCCAGCTTTACATGTGAACCAGCCTGGCTGACAGGCTTGTTCCTGCATAGAGGAGTTTTTGGTGCCCGGACCTGATTCAATGGACATAGTCCAGAGTTCATGTCTAGAAGTGGCTATACAAACCTTGTTTGCATACTGTGTGTGTGTGTGTGTGTGTGTGTGTGTGTGTGTGTGTCCTCCTCACCACAGTCACTGGGCATGGGTGCTGAGGCCACCTGGTGGATGACGGGCCGCTCCAGGCCATGGCTGTGTTGGTGGTTAGAGAGCCTCCTGTGGCAGCCGAGGACGGCGTCAGCGTCCCCTTCAGCAGGCTCCGAGACATCCTCCTTAGTCATCTCCCCCTCAGGGCCTGAGGCACAAACAGTATCACACGTCTTATTCTCACATCCTCCTTAGTCATCTCCCCCTCGGGGCCTGAGGCACAAACAGTATCACACGTCTTATTCTCACAGCAAAAGCAGGTCTAATCTTCACATTTAGAGTGCCACTGTTTCATGATGAGACGTAACCCAATTTAAAGCTTTCAGCTAATCTGGCACTGCGACGACAAAGCGGTGAGATCAGGTATTCTTCTAAAGCACGTGTCAAACTCAAGGCCCGGGGGCCAAATCCGGCGCGGCACCTCATTTTATGTGGCCCGCGAGAGCGAGCAAATAATGCAATTTGCGCAATATACAATTCTTTGCAATACGGCGGGGGGAAAAAACGCTATTGTTAAATTGAATAATAATTGTAGGCTACGAGTTGTCAGTTTGCCATTGTTTTCCGGGTAATTGTGTTTTCAGAGATAGCTATTAAGTATTAAGTTATTACTTATTAGTACCGTAATAACTTATTACTAAAAAACAATAATAATCTAATCAGAGGCAATTATGAAATTATATGATAACAAGTAGGCTAGATGCATTTATATCATGTTACATTTACAACCGGCCCTTTGAGGGCAACCATAATGCTGATGTGGCCCAGGATGAAATTGAGTTTGACACCCCTGTTCTAATGTGTGCCCACATGATTAAAATTCAGTGTAGGCAAAATGATCAGTGAAATATCACAATACCTAGTGTCCACTCAAACTCAATATTGTATCAGTTAGGGATGCACCACTTTCTGGGACGATACAAGATACAAGATGTTTATTGTCACTCGATGTACACGTACACACGTGTGAAATTCTTGAGCTGTGTTGTGTTCCGTTACATATCGTTACCACCACCATCATCGCCTCATCATCATCAACATCTATGTCAACAGTAAACGTCAGTCCTTCTTGTTATGCGTCTTGTTGGTACATCAACATCAGAACATCCTCGTCAATATTACAAATCTGTTGTCGTACATATGTATTGCTGTTGCCCAATGCCCATATATAGTATATTGCATATTGCCCAGGGGTTTTGAGTCATTATTGGGTGGTTTTATTTTATTATTTAGGAGTCTGGTGGCTTGGGGGAATGAAACTGTTACAGATGTTTAAAATAACAATTTGGCCGATAGCGATATATATATTTTATTACCCCTTTTGTGACAGGGAAACACGTTTTCAATAACCAAACTGTTTTAAAGTATTTTGAGCCCTTCATCACACTATCTTCGGAAGAGCACAAATTCAATCATACAAATTCAAATTTAAACAAACTTTAATATAACCTTCTTTCACATGACAAAGATTCTTTTGTGGAAAAATAAGAGTTTCAAAAGCCTTTTTAGCCTGCTATACAACTACCTCATAGTTCTCAATGAGAAGAATTTTTCAGTACTTATGGTTGGCACGAGTAGTACAGTAGCCAGGCAGAAATGATGTGACCCAACTGCTAAATATTGACCACAATGCAATCGGTGAACGCCACCTTTTTTGCCGATAGGCCGCTTACAGACAACAAGACCAGTATCGGCCGATATATCGGTGCATCTAGTATCACTCACTACCCATTACTGTGATATAATGTCACATATGAATTCATATGAACATTATCCATATCCATATTTCAAGGCTTTCAATGAAAGACCTTTTAAAAAGTTGCTCACTCAAATGATATTGTTCAGAGCAGGGGGGGAAATGTTCTAGGTAGAAGGTTAGTACTTAGCCTAAATGACTCAGGCTTTTTCCTTGTAAGTACGCATTGACTTTGACATTTTATTGATTAATTAAGTGATATTATTTCAGCTTTTCTCTGCCATCAAATTGATTTTGACGTTTTATTGATTAAGTGATATTATTTCAGCTTTTTACTGGCATCAAATTAGAGAGAAATGGATTCTGCAATACATCATGTCATAAGTGTGACACAGGAAAATACTTTATTGTATGAGCTCTCCGGATCCGTGGAACTCACATTGTGCTTGGTTCTGCGTGGAACTCACATTGTGCTTGGTTCTGCGTGGAACTCACATTGTGCTTGGTTCTGCGTGGAACTCACATTGTGCTTGGTTCTGCGGATGGAAACGCTGGACCAAACACAAGGTGAGTTCACGTGACCGGATGGTTTTAAGCAGACTAGGCAATTCCCATCCTAATAGCAGAGTGGGGGTACACATAATGTGCCCCACCATGTACAGCAGCATGGTAGAACTAGACACGTGGCTGGTACCATCAGAGGTACCACCAGGACATGATCCATAAGCATGGTGTTGTAAATGTGCAGGGATAAACTGTGACAATTTTAATTGGCTACAACTGTAGCCCTGATGATGTTGTAATTATCCACTACTGTCTGATGTGAACCAAAGTGCCCTTCTGGGACATACGAATAAACTTGAACTTGAACTTGAACTTGAAGCCCTATCACTTAGGGCATGCACCGTTTTGCTTATAAGAGACACACCCACGTTTTCAAAGCAGGGCAGAGGACAATTGCCTTTGAGATACAGAGGAAATCAAAACTGGAGTCATGAAATTTAGAATACATAAACTAGAGCTTGGTTCCTAAAGAAGACTTTCAAACAATGACGGGCCATTGATCTGGCACCATAAAAAGAAAGACAGAGAGACAGGAGAGGCAAAGAAAAAGAAAGAGGGCGAACTAGAAGCAAACACACAGCAGGCCTAAAGCCTACAAAGCCAACAACAAACCTAAAAGCTGCCCGTCTAACAACCAACACTCACTGTCATCTTCCTCTGCTTTATCCTCTGCCCTGTTGATCTCCATGAGAGCCTCCCCGTGCAGCTAAGCTAAAACCAATCACAGCAGACACAAACTGGGGACCGACAGAGCGTTTGACCAGGCAACGTCCCAAAATAACTGCCAGGCCGACCCTCCTCAATCTCCAATAACAACCCCCCCCCCCCCCCCCCTCTCTCTCTCTCTCTGATCATTCCCTGTTGATCGCTTGGCTCCCAGGGTCACTGGCTATTTACAGCCTGCAAAGTGTCAAGGCTGCTCTCACTTCTCTGACTCTCTCTGCCCCGCTGGAATGCTACTCTAATGTTCCAGGCGTGTGCACTCTTGACCCCCACTGCCACTCCTCATCTGGCTCGTCACTCATAATAAGACTGGCAATGTGGAGAATGTGGCTGTAGGGTGACGGTGCAAACAAACATTGTGCAAAAGGGGCAGTGGGGTGGTGTTGTTGTCATTAGGAGGACTGTCTTTCAAGGCCTGGGTTCAGCCACCGGGCTAAAGCAAGCGTCCGCCCTGCTTTAGTTCACCTACATGTGGAAGGAGGGAAGAGAAAAGACACATTTCTCCTTTGGGGGGGTCGACGGATTATCACAAAAAGAACACGCCAGGATAATGATGGGGTTTCAGGATGGCAAAGACCAATCATGACCTCTCTACATGCGTCTAGTCTGACTACTTCATGTTAGTGTGATTGGAAGCTCTACTCTAGACTGTTCCCCCTGCTGAGAGGGATGGGATGGAGAAACAATTTGGTTCACAGTTTCACTCTCTGAGATCACTGCCATCCAATGATGAGGAGTTTGCAGTGTGACTTGGGACAATGGCCTAGTTTCTCAATAAGCCCCTCCTCGGTTGTGTGACCCATGATGTCATCCTGCACCCATTCACCCAACCTCACAACTAATGAAAACACAATATAATCATATTATGCGTCATATTTTTCACGTGGAAACAGCACATTTTGGAAAGTCTAGAGACTCTAGAGTTGTGTCATTAGTCTCATAGTTGCGTCAATACTTCTCCCAGAAAAGCTCAGCATCTGTTTTGCATCTCGTATGAATCTAAAGTATTTAGTAAAAGTGGATTAACAGATTAACAGATTGTTTTAGCAGGGAGAGTTAGGCCTGTGGTGTCCTCTGTTTTAGCAGGGAGAGTTAGGCCTGTGGTGTCCTCTGTTTTAGCAGGGAGAGTTAGGCCTGTGGTGTCCTCTGTTTTAGCAGGGAGAGTTAGGCCTGTGGTGTCCTCTGTTTTAGCAGGGAGAGTTAGGCCTGTGGTGTCCTCTGTTTTAGCAGGGAGAGTTAGGCCTGTGGTGTCCTCTGTTTTAGCAGGGAGAGTTAGGCCTGTGGTGTCCTCTGTTTTAGCAGGGGAGAGTTAGGCCTGTGGTGTCCTCTGTTTTAGCAGGGGAGAGTTAGGCCTGTGGTGTCCTCTGTTTTAGCAGGGAGAGTTAGGCCTGTGGTGTCCTCTGTTTTAGCAGGGAGAGTTAGGCCTGTGGTGTCCTCTGTTTTAGCAGGGAGAGTTAGGCCTGTGGTGTCCTCTGTTTTAGCAGGGGAGAGTTAGGCCTGTGGTGTCATCTGTTTTAGCAGGTTAGGTCTGTGGTGTCCTGTTTTAGGAGGGAGAGTTAGGCCTGTGGTGTCCTCTGTTTTAGCAGGGAGAGTTAGGCCTGTGGTGTCCTCTGTTTTAGCAGGGAGAGTTAGGCCTGTGGTGTCCTCTGTTTTAGCAGGGAGAGTTAGGCCTGTGGTGTCCTCTGTTTTAGCAGGGAGAGTTAGGCCTGTGGTGTCCTCTGTTTTAGCAGGGAGAGTTAGGCCTGTGGTGTCCTCTGTTTTAGCAGTGGAGAGTTAGGCCTGTGGTGTCCTCTGTTTTAGCAGGGGAGAGTTAGGCCTGTGGTGTCCTCTGTTTTAGCAGGGAGAGTTAGGCCTGTGGTGTCCTCTGTTTTAGCAGGGAGAGTTAGGCCTGTGCTGTCCTCTGTTTTAGCAGGGAGAGTTGTTCATGTTCACTATCTTGAACAACATCATGTGAAGGTATAGCCCCAAAATGTATACTAACAGGAACATTGCACCACAAATGACTACAACTAAATAAACTTTAGTAATTATGCTAGATCATCGTTTTGTTTCAGATTTTTTTTTAAATAGATGTGGGTTTATATTATGCAGTGTTGCGTAGGCTAAGTTTAAAATGCAATAGATACCTCGGTGACCACTGGCACACCCTCCCTCTCTGCATGCTTCTGGGATACACACTGGTGAAGCTAACAGCTTAGCTATCTATCTGTAGGAACCTTTAATTTGATGAGCCAATCAGCTGTGACAGTGACACTGACAGGTCTGGTTGACATTAGCGCTAGCGTAAATACCGGGGACAGGCAGCTAGCCCCGGCTGACTAACGTTACACTTCCACTTTGGTACTTGATGCATGGTTACAATGGACAGTTAACAACATGGTTTTGTACTAATGTCACTGAAAAGTTGCATAGAAAGATAAACTGCCTTCTCCCTTTAACGTTACACACACGTTAGCTCCTCAGTGGTATTAGCTAGCACCAATATTGGGCCAAGCCTTCCCGTCGCTTAAGATGCACTTTACAAGTTGGAATATAAATAAATGTCCTGGCAAAAGATGACTAGTTACGTAAACAAAAAATGTATTACCTCGACCTTACAGCTCGTTTCAAAACGCTTGGAGTCATGACAGGAGGAATGCCTAGAATTTTTTTCCCCTTCTTCTTCTTCTGCTTCTTCTTTTTCTTCTTCTCTGAGATTTAACGGCAGCTTGCAACCTTATCGCACCACTGCCATCTTCTGGATCATAGCACATAGCGCACTACATTCACCTGCATCTCAACAGGATTGACAGCACAGCCAGCCACCTGAACACTCAAAGCCAACAGCACAATAACAATAAATGTATCTAAATAACACATGATTTACACATCAGGTACACTCAATTAAAGGCAAAAGCACAATAACCCTCTAATTGTCCATTGTAAAAAAAAAAAAAAAAAAAAAGGGTTGGGCCCTAAGGGATAATTTGGTCCCAGGCCTGGGCCCGTGGGTAAAGCCACAATCAGATGTTCGTCAAGTGATGGAAAATTCCCTGAAAATTAATTATAGGTCCAACTAAATTCTGTAAGAATGGGTAAGACTTAGAAGTGAAGCATTTTTGTTGATTTATTTATTTTATACTCTACTACATTTATTTATCCTCTACTGCATTTATTTATCAACACTAACACATGTGCTTAGTCAATAAAACAATGTTTTATGGCTTTAAACAACAACACACAAGAACCATTAAGAAGAAGCAATAAGAGTGGGCATAAATTAATGTTCGTATTAAACTACAGTATACAGAGCAATGCTTGTGTAGAAATAGGCTACACAACAAAGTAGGTACATTTCATTTCATACTGAATAATTCAGCTTCAGCACAGCTTTGAACTGTGATTATCAATTAAAAAATAAAACAAAAAATGTGCATTCCTTCTGCAAATGGCCATTTTCAATTACATTTAGGCAAAGGGGCAGTAATTTATGACAACATGAAACAATGCCATAAACAGAATGGCACAATATTCTGGCTTTTACTTTGTTCAAAACATGGTAACAGTAACAATCCTTCAGTAACTTTGGCATCATACCCAATTCACCAAGTGGGGCTCCAACAGAGAAGCCATGGACGTGAAGAACAATCATATTATTCTCCTACACTTTATTCTTGCTGTGTATACGTGCTACTTCTGACATGTGGAAACATGTGTGTAAGATTTGAGCCAGGAGCATCAAGGCACTAAACCACACATGGGCAAAATACGGCCGCGGGCCACATGCAGCCTGCGGGCGCCCCCTGTGCGGCCTGCAAAGGGAATTGCAAAAAATATATATTACACAGTGCACCTGAACACAACATGCAAGATACCCGCTGAATAAGGGTCCAAATGTTCATGCCATTCTGGCCAATACGCCACTTCTGTTATAACATTTCAGTCTGGAATATGGAATAGGCTATCTTTCAATACGGCTAAAAGTAATCTCATGTGTAAGAAATGACTGTTCTACAGTCATTTCTTGTGGCCCTGGGGCCTGGGGCAAAATGCAGCCCCAGGGCCAGACTCAAAGTAAAACAAAATGACCCCCAAAAACTCAATAAAAGGCAGAATTATGTTAATAAATCTCATCTGCTACAGCAATTGGATTTGTATCACTATTATATCAGGAGATTAACAATAAATTACCAATCACAACGGGAGAGAGGGTTAAAAAGGGAGACTCCTGCGAAAACCAGGAGTGTTGGCAGGTATAATCTCCAATCTGTGGCCCTTCGCTTACTTGATGTAAGTAGTAAGTAAGTAAAGTTTATTTGTATAGCACCTTTCACAGATACAAAATCACAAAGTGCTTTACAGTATTAAAAACAGTAGTGATATCATAAAAACAGTGGCTTACAGATTAAGAGGTAGCGAGACACTGTGCAAAATACAAACTTACAACAGACCAATAGACTTAAAAGACAAATAAAACAGATAGATAAAATATAACAAATAAAACAATTAGAACAAGAAATAAAACAGGGATTAAAAACCTAGCCAAAAGCCTGTCTGAATAAAAATGTTTTCAGTTGCTTTTTAAAAATGCCACAAGAGTCTATGGTTCTCAGAGATAATGGGAGGGCATTCCATAAAACTGGAGCAACTGATTTAAAAGCACGGTCACCACGAGTTATAAAATTGGTACGAGGGACTTCAAGCAGGGACTGTACAGATGACCTCAGAGGTCGACCTGCTGTGTGGGGGATAATAAGATCAGAGATGTATTGTGGCGTCAGACCATGCAGGGCTTTAAAAGTTAAAACCAGTACTTTAAAATCAATGCGGTACTTAATGGGAAGCCAGTGTAGGGAATATAAAATGGGAGTGATATGGGATCTCTTGTTGGTACCAGTTAAAAGCCGTGCAGCTGCATTTTGAATCATTTGTAGACGGCCCAGAGAGGTTTTGCTTAACAAAGTAAAAACAGAATTGCAAAAATCAAGACGAGAAGAAATAAAAGCATGAATAATCATTTCCAGTTCAACTTTGGACACAACATTTCTAATTTTCGCAATGTTCCTGAGCTGATAAAAACAAGAGCGTGTGAGTTGGCTCACGTGGCTGTCAAGGGACATTGACGTGTCAAAAATGACTCCTAAATTTCTCAGCTTGTTTTGTGCACAGTTGCCTAATGGCCCAATACACTGCTTAATGTATGGCGCTTTATTTTCTGGAGCAATTATAAGAGTCTCAGTCTTCTCTGAGTTTAACTGGAGGAAGTTGTCAGCCATCCAGTTTTTTATTGCGTCCAGGCAATCATTTAAAATTGACAATTTGTTTGTCTCTTCAGGTTTAAAAGAAAAATACAACTGGATATCATCCGCATAAAAGTGATAAGAAATACCATAAAAGCAACTAATAATTTGACCCAGGGGCAATATATACAATAAAAACAGCAATGGACCCAAGACCGATCCTTGAGGCACCCCGCATGACAGACAGGCAGATTCTGATATGAACTGTTGCACAGATACAGAAAAATGTCTATTAGTGAGGTACGATGTGAACCAGTCCAGGGCAGAACCAGAAATGCCAAAATGTTTCAGCCTATTTAAAAGAACACTGTGGTCAACCGTATCAAATGCTGAGCTGAGGTCAAGTAATACTAGTATAGTATACTTGCCATCATCTGCCGCCATCATAATGTCGTTCGAGACCTTAAGAAGAGCTGTTTCTGTTGAGTGTTGCTTACGAAAACCTGATTGAAATGTGTCATATAGAGAGTGTAATTCTAAGGTGGCTGTGAGTTGTTTTGCGACTGCTTTCTCAAGTAATTTGGATAAAAATGGCAATTTGGATATGGGTCTGTAATTTTTGGGGAGAGAGGGGTCCAGATTCATTTTTTTCAGCAAAGGCTGAACTGTAGCATGTTTAAAATGGCTGGGGACAGTGCCGGTTGAAAGGGAGAGGTTGATCATGGACAACACAGAAGGGCCGATAGCATTAAAAACATCTAAAAACAAAGATGAAGGAAAAATGTCAGTCGGGCCAGATGAGAGCTTTGTCTCACGCAGCAATTTAGTGAGGTCTTCTAGTGTTACAGGAGAGAAGGAGTCCAGAATTGTGGAGCCGGAGGGAGTAATGGTGGGATGGCTGCTGGTTGAAGGAGGAATGCTTGCTCTTACATTGTTAACTTTGTCCATAAAATAATTAAGAAAAGTGTTACACTCAATGTTCGAAAAAACAGGTACATTAGGAGAGGGAGGAGACACTATGGAGTTGATAGTCTCAAAGAGAACCTTTGAGTTTCCTTTGCTTGATTCAATGAGATCGGTAAAATAGGCAGTCCTGGCATCCCTTATCATTTGATTTAAAATGATTAAAAGCTCTTTAAAATTCAACCGATGGACTTCTAGTTTGGTGTTTTTCCATAGGCGTTCAGCCTTCCTACAGTTTCGTTTAAAACTGCGTATAGGCTCATTAATCCAGGGGGATGATTTTCCAGAGGAAAAAAGCCTATTTTTAAAAGGGGCTACTATGTCCAGCACAGCAGTGCACTGATCATTAAATGACTGGACAAAACTCTCCACATCAGTGCAGTTTGACATGTTTTCTGGCTTAAATAAGGCTGAAAATTTTTCAGCTGTGGTTTGATTGACAACGCGCCTATGAGCAGTGCGCTTTTGGGGCAGCAAGTCCAGATTAAAAACTACATCAAATAAAACACACTTATGATCACTGATCAGAAAATCCTCTAGGTGAACATTATCAACAGTTAAACCATGGGAGAAAACTAAGTCCAGCGTATGGCCTGCTCTGTGAGTGGGACCAGAGACATGCTGCACATAGTTAAAAGACTCAGTAATAGAAATAAAATCAGACGCCGCCTTAGAGGTGACGTCATCAATGTGGAAGTTAAAATCACCTGTAATTAAAACTTTGTCCAGCTTAATAACAGATGATAAAAACTCAGTAAAATCAGACAAGAAAGGAGCAGATGGGCCAGGGGGTCGATAAATTAAAATACAGTAAAACGGGTTCAACCGACCAACTTTAGTTATTTGTAGTTCAAAGGAGGGGAAGGTCTCTGTGTTTACTGATCGACAAACAAAACGGTCTTTAAAAACGACTGCGAGACCTCCACCACGGCCTGACAGCCTAGGCGAGGATATAGAGCTACAGTCCGCAGGGCAAAGTTCATTTAGGACTGCGTAATCCATATCTCGCTGCCAAGTCTCAGTGAGAAAAAGAAAATCCATATTCTCTTTAATAAATAGGTCATTGAGGATGAATGATTTGTTGGCAACAGAGCGAGCGTTGAGCAGAGCCAAACTGATAGATGCTATGGTAGCTTCATCAGTGCCAGGAGAGGCGAGAGGCAACGGGCGCAAGTGAGAGGCGTTTACACGCCGGCGATGCCTGCCTTCAGACAGCCGCTGTGAGCTGCGGTTCCAAATGACAGGGATGGGGAGGGGGAAAATCCTATAGGGGGAGCTCTCTGCACACAAAATAGCTGGGATAGGTGAAATATGTGGGCTATGAGTGCTATTGGAAAGATAAGGAACAGACTGAGATGTATCTTGAACTGGGCCCGGGACAGAAATATAGCGTCATTCAATGCGGGACAGATGGCAGGAGAAATTCATGGCCATAACACCAATTCCTTTGCTATTGGGGTGGAGCTTATCAGGTTTAAACAGGTTAGTCTCCATCCAAAACCAGTCGAAATGGTCGACATAGCCGTATCCACAGGCTGAGCAAAAGTGACGTAACCACTGGTCAATATTATAGAGGCGGCTAAAGAGCTCAGAACTCCGTCGGAGAGTGGGAATTAGACCAGAGAAAATGCAAATTTTGCCAAGGCTCTCAATCGTCACCGCTAGTGTCTCGTAATCAGAGGCAAGTTTGGTTGATTGCTTACACCTGATATCGTTTGTGCCCACATGAACAAACACTGTATGGGCAGACGGGTGACGCTCAATGATGGACGGGATATATTCCACTATGTCAAGGACTTTTGCGCCGGAAAAGGAGTATGTAATGCCGTTTGGAATAGCAACGTATCTAACGATGGAATCGCCAACTAGGATGTATTCCGGAGGTGGAATATGGAGGCCAGCCTTGACAGAGCTAGCCACAGGAGGAGGGGGACGGGGACTAGACATGCCAGCTGCAGGCGAGTTGACAAGGGAGCAGTGGGGGGCAGATACGGGAGAGGCCCGCGGACGCTTTGCGGGGGGAGAGGGAGTGTTTGATGCAATACTGCGGGGAGAGGTGCGCTTCCTGCGGGAGGAAGGTCCAGGACCGGCACCGCTGCCCTTAGCGATCAGACCCATGGAAAAGGATCCAAACGGGGAGTGTGTGGGAGACGCCGTCGGGTTGGGAAATAGTGGCCCATCTTCATCCAGACCCTGGAGTGGACCGTATTTGTTGGAGAGCTGAAGTGGGTCATCATCCTCTTCACCGTTAAACGATGTAAGTCAGTATGGCTCTCAGGGAAAACAAAATTGCCCACCCCTGCACTAAACCCTGAGCTATAGCAACATCCCAGCATCCAATATGATTTGCCACCAAAACCTCCAAACCAGCTGACATAAATAGACTAAATATCTCTGGACAAAGTGGAGCAATGCAACCCAGTCACCAGAATAAAACATTGATATTTTACATGTCTGCAACCCATGGATATTTATAATCTTAACGTGAATTTGAAACAAAATGTCTGCCTTTTACGTTTCTAAAATGTTTCTGCAAACCTACAATCGCAATGTAAATTTGAAACAAAACGGCGGTTATTTTGTCGCTTTTCCAACATTTAAACAACTTTGGTTATGGTTTAATAAAACAACTTTAGCCTATAGCAGCGGTTCCCAAACTGGGCTACACTGATCCTGAATGTCTGATGTGATTTTGTTTGTTTGTTTTTTGTTTTTGTTTTTAAGATATGGCTTCCAAACAGATTCCTGTCCGATTTCTGCTTGATCCTTGCTCTCCAAGATCATAATGTGGACTTTATCAGGATGGAGTGAGTCTAGCAGGGCACAATCTCTGGGTCTGGTTTGCACTTGTGGTGTCTTCCGGACCAGAGCAACAGCTTGTCCATCCTCATCAGCTCCCTGCCCAGCGGAGTGGACACTCTGCTGCCAAACGTGTGGTTGGTGGTGGTGGGGAGGCCATCAGAGAAGAGGGACACATGGCCGGGTGAAGGCTCCTCTGGCTTTAGCTGCCCCTACAGCACACACGCGTGCACACGCACACACACAGACAGACACACACACACACACACACACACAGACACACACACACACACACACACACACACACACACACACACACACACACACACACACACACACACACACAGGGGTAAAGCCACAGTCAGATGTTCGTCAAGTGATGGAAAATTACTTGACAATTAATTATATGTCCAACTACTGTAGACATACATTCAGAAAGAACAGGTAAGACTTAGAAGTGAGATAAAAAAGTAGAGCGCGCACATCCCACTCAAAAACAGCAGGTGCAGGACTAAGAAACAGTATCTTGGTATGGAACCACACGAAGCTATATAGATATTTTATTATTTTACAATACTGTCATCAACATTGATTTTTTTTTATTGTTCTTTTTTCAGTGGAGATTATGTGAGAATGCTATTTTAAATGGAAGCTGAAGCATGACAAATGTGTAAATGGATATTAAAACAAGCTTATGGCATATGCAAAGTCAAATATTGGTTAAACAAAATGATGAATGTGATATTTTGGCTGCATGCCACTCACACAGCCCTGAGCAGGTCATTTTGAATAGCCTAATGAAAACAGATCAAAACAAAGCATTGAGTAGCCTAACAAAGCAGTGAAAGCACTGAGTGTTTCAGGCTAGCCTGATATTGCAGTAAAATAACCCAATCCAGCCTGATTTCAGAGAATAGGCCTAGCCTAATACAACATCTGTAGCCTACAATTTGCTGTGCTAGTGTGCATGCGTTGTCTTACCATCTGATCATAGTTCTTGAGAAAGCTCCAGTTCTTCTCCCTGTGGGCCACAATAAGGTTGGTGATGATCATACAGCTATATTGTAGGCTGCTGCCCTACATGGATTGGAGCGTCAATTGATACAGGTTCATAATCTTTCAAATCATATTTACCATTCCCGGACTCCTCTCATCTCCGTGAGCACAAATTCCCTCCACACCTGGTCCTGTTTGACCGGGTCGCTGCTGTCTGTGTGCCGCGCCGACGTCGCGTCTACTGCCGCGCCGCGCGTCCTGTCCGGCGGCGAGGCCTGGGTCGCCGGCCTGTTCGCGTGGAACTCGGGTCGTGCTGGTAACCGGTAGCCCGCGGAAGATACTCGTTTTTCCATTGCGGCAGAAAACGAAATGGAAAATGTGCCAGTTTAGAGTAGCCTACAGCTGCCCAGTAGGCTATTTGTTCACAAAAACGTGTGCAGAAATCACTGCTTGTCTGCTGCTGAAATCCGTTTTGTTGACGTCTCCCTGGAAACAGCGGAGCCGCTGCTGCCCTGTCTTCACAACAAGAACACAGCACAGTAGTAAACACTTTATACGTCTGGGTCAGGCTGCCGCCGAGTAGAATCACCGCTATTGGAATTTGGATAGTACTTAGTAGCCTATTAGTAGGCCTATTAGTATTTGGAAGTAGTATGCTATCAATTCAATTCAATTCAATGATTGGCATAAAAGTTGCAAGAACAATTTGGCCAAAAAGCAAAGTAGCACATGGTAACACTTTATAATAGCCTAACGTTCAGTAGTAAGTCATTTATAAGCTATTCTATTAGTTAAGGATGAACTAATGATGAACTCATCATTTACAAAACATTATAATAGCCTATAGATTTGTAGATGATCAAGTTGTAAGTCATTCAAAGTTTTATCAAACCATAAACTGTAGGTAATACAGAAAAACTTCAAGCAACTAGGCTACTACAGCCGGGTAACCAATCATCACTCCTCATGCATAAATCCAACCAATCATCACTCCTCATGTCCCCCGGACGATCCATTCTAGCATAAGAATACACTATTTCGATCATACTGCACAGCGAGCCAATGAGCGTTGAGTGCATGTGTACGGAAGTGAAACTGCGACGCCGGGAACCTCAGTCAAGATGACAGAATAATATCGGAAGTTAGCTGTTTTTTTCCTTCAAAATAAAAGCAGAATGGGTTCGGGATGTCAAAAACGCATTCATCCTGGGGCACATCAGCATTATGGTTGCCCTCAAAGGGCCCGTTGTAAATGTAACTAGCCTACTTGTTATCATATTACATAGGCTAATTGCCTCTAATTCGATTATTATTGTTTTTTGCTGCCTTCAAAAGGAGTCGAGCTCGTGGTTACATGTTTAATTAGCATCTTCAGATGTCACACCTGTCAGATGGATGGATTATCTTGGCAAAGGAGAAGTGCTCACTAACACGGATTCAAACACATTTGTGAACACAATTTGAGAGAAATAAGCCTGAGTGCATAGAACAAGTCTTATATTTAAACTAGTGAAAAATGGGAGCAAAACAAAAGTGTTACATTTAATTTATGTTCAGTAATATTATCTGTCTAGATGTCTCATTGAAATAGATGGGATATTCTCCGTTTTTGGATGATTCAGAAATGCCCATGAATCCCGCCTTCCTCTGGCTGGCACTGGCAGTGGCACCAGGAACAACTGTGCCACTGCTAAGAGTAAAAATAGCCCTTTTCAAGATAAGATATCCTAGTTGTCTGGTATGTTTTGTGATTGTGAGTGATTTTGTATTTCTACAGCCTATAAATTGCATCACCCATAGGCTCATATTGCTATGAATGCTCTGTAAATTATTTGGGAAGAACAACAATCTTCTTTTCATTCATGAAAGATGGGTAACACCTCATAATACTGTAACACAAAAAATGAGTAGTTACTGAGGAACGAGTAAGGAACAAACCATTAGTTCATGAATAGTTAATGAGTAGTTAATGAGTAGTTGATAGGTAGTTCCTTAATGGTAGTTACTTAAGAACTGACCATTAGTTACCATGTTAACGAACCAGTAAGTAATGATTACTTCCTTATTTATTTTTTTAATATTTCACTAGTTGTTAAGTAATGGTAAAGTAAGCAGGAAGTAATTGTGTATTCCTTAGTAACTACTCAGTAAGATGTACTGCTTTACTTGAGGGGGCACAAACATGTTAAGTAGCCTAATGGTAAAGTAAGCAGGAAGTAATGGTGTATCCCTTAGTAACAACTCAGGAAGATGTACTGCTTTACTTGAGGGGGCACAAACATGGGAACTAATGGTAAAGTAAGCAGGAAGTAATGGTGCATTCCTTACTAACAACTCAGGAAGATGTACTGCTTTACTTGAGGGGTCACACACATGTTAAGTAATGGTAAAGTAAGCAGGAAGTAATGGTGCATTCCTTACTAACAACTCGGTAAGATGTACTGCTTTACTTGAGGGGTCACACACATGTTAAGTAATGGTAAAGTAAGCAGGAAGTAATGGTGCATTCCTTACTAACAACTCAGGAAGATGTACTGCTTTACTTGAGGGGTCACACACATGTTAAGTAATGGTAAAGTAAGCAGGAAGTAATGGTGCATTCCTTACCTATTAATGAACAAGTGAATGAAAACAAATGAAAAAAAGTTTTTTTTAGGGAAGTAATCATTACTTACTGGTTCGTTAACATGGTAACTAATGATCAGTTCTTAAGTAACTACCATTAAGGATCTTTAAGGAACTACCGATTAAGAGCAAACTTTAAAAAGTCCACAGCGGCACTGGTCTTTTGGTAGAAATATATTAAAAAGCCTTTATTTAGACATGGCTACAAAAGCAACATGTTTCTGCTCACACATCAGGAGCCTTCATCAGGGAGTCATTAGGCTTCATCAGAGAGTCATTAGGCTGCTATATTACAGTCAAGTTACTTTCTCCCGCACTGGCACAATGCTAAAACAAAGTATGGCGGTAGGTCTGGCTATGCAAGACTGCATTATATTATTTTTTATTTTATTTTTTGTCCTAGGTAGGCAAATAAGTAAAAACTAGCCTATGCAGGGGGGGGGGGGGGGGGGTTCAAACATTTTTATTTTGAAGGTTCTGAACGGAAGCCATATATTAAATCGTTCAGGTAGCTTATTATCGGTCACAGCATCTGGCCAGATTTGGTAAACCCTCCAATCTGCTCATCAAAAGTTTACATCTTGGACTGGGTTATTTTTATTCACGGACAATGGACTCGGATACGTTGCTGCACGTCGCTAATTTCAGCACACTGTTTGCGTGCATGGTGCTGAAATTCCCGCAGATCTTTGTATTGTTGCAGGCGAAATCAACGACAGGAGTCAGTCTGAACAGTCTCCTCCTCGAGCTAACCGGGTACGTTTGTGTTTTAAAGTTGCTTGAGTTTGCTGGTTTGTTGACGTTATGGTGTCCGTTTACTGTACACTAATATGACTGACGCTATCTCATAGTAGCTGTATCGTGTATCAAAGTCAATCATCTGCTAAAAAGTTGCGCGTGTACTCATAATGAAAACCTCCACCTGTTCTTCGTCTGACTGTCTCTGCCAGTGTAGCCCTGACGCGCGCGGTTGTCTGGAGAGTTCAGTGCAGGCCAAACTCTGTTCAAAAATCGGGTCATTTAATTCATACATCCTTTTGGTCGCAATTCTCATTGGCTGCCTGCATCCCTCTCCTGCAGTGGTGTAGTGGTCCCTGCTGGAGAAGTGGCATTTACTTACGCCCCCCCCCCCCCCCCGGCCGCTTTTGAGAGAGAGAGAGAGAGAGAGAGAGAGAGAGAGAGTCATTATTGGTGTCTACAAAAACAACATTTTGATTGAATTATAGGCTACAATGTAAGAATGAGATCAATTAGGCTACCATAACCTGAACATTACTGAATGTAGTTCATTGATACACACATTTCAAACCAACTCACTAAGTTGATTCGAACCCAAGTAGCTGCCAAAATAATGGAAGCATTCAAGTAATTGAGGGATGCATTATTATAGAAAGCAGGCTAAAAAAATGCATTATGTAATAAGCAATTCAGATTAATTGCCCTAAGGCTGAGGCTATAGTTCAGTGATGATGTCACTGATGCACTAATAGTCATCAGTCATGATGTCTCAGCGATGTCATACATAGGCATTGTGACATCACTGATGATGTCATCAGTGACACACACACACACACGAGGCAGAGAGAGGGGGAGAGAGAGGAGAGGGGGAGAGAGACTGAGGGAGAGAGAGAGAGCGTGTGCCAATAAGGCAGGCGAGGCCATGCAGTAGCCGAGTTGCGGGCGAGGCCGCGCAACGGCCGAGCTGTGTCTGCGAGCTGCAGCCACTTGGTGAGCGTGACCCCACAGTGACTTCTGCCTCTGTGACGTCACGCGCATACATACCCTCTATAGTTTGCAACGGGGACATCGGTATAAAACAAAGTCAAACTCTTTCATGTGACTTAATTTGTATACAGAAAGAATAGACTTTTGGATGTGTGTTGTGTGTTCATGTTAGAAACAAAGACAGAGGAAAAATAAATTAAGTTATTTTTTTTAAACGCAGTGATCAGTTTATCGTAACAGTGGAAGGTTCTCAGATCTAGACCCCTCCATGCAAACAGGCCCAGATCCACTTGTCATGACAGCGTGATTAACACCTTAACATACACAAATAGTGTAGTAGCTGTACTGTACCGTACTGTAGCTGCTACCATTACATATGTCTCAAGTTTAATTGTATGTTTAATTAGGTATATGCTATTTGCACCTGTGCAAACAGAACGTCAACTATGTTTAAGTATGTCTAAAGTATGCACATGCCATGTGCACCTATGTGCAGTGAATATGCCACTGTCTCTGACTTGTCTTATCACTCTACTGCCTTATTACTTGTTGTGTCTCTTGTTGTTTTCCTGAGCTCATATGCCCTGTTATTTTGTACTATGTTGTAAACGGAGTTCACAGCACAAGAATTTCACACGTGATACTTGTACTACGGAGTGACAATAAAAATCTTGAATCTTGAATCTTGATTTGGATGGACAGCGTAAACACTGTTGGTTGATACAGCAAACAGTGGACTATCTGCAAGGATAATGTTTTGTCTGGGAAGAAGAAGCAGGTGTGTGTGTGTGTGTGTGTGTGTGTGTGTGTGTGTGTGTGTGTGTGTGTGTGTGTGTGTGTGTGTGTGTGTGAGAGAGTGTGAGTCTTGTCTTGTCCCTCCTCCTCGGTGCTTGGCAGTGGCAGCAGTGCTGTCCTAACTGTCTCCACTGTGTTGGTGAGCGGTAGCCTAGTTGCTGAATGGGACCAGTCATACAGGGGAAAAGCAGACAGTCAAAGCTGCACTCGGCTGGATTTGAAGGTTAAAAAAAAGCCAGGTGTCTTATCGGATGGAATCAGAAAGTGGGGCTGCAGAACACAAGTGTCACATGATCCCCACTGTGTCACATGACCCCCGCTGTGTCACATGACCCCCACTGTTTGAGATGCAGTAAACTTGCATCGTCGGTGCTTCATGCAGCTTTTGATTTCATTTCAGTGGCTCGTGTCTGTTACAGCTTCACCCGCCTCTGCCCTGAATCATTTAAACAGAGTTCCTACAGGCCTGCCTGTTATTGAATTTCATCATTTGCATTCTTGAATATTGTGGGAATAAAATAAAATAAAGTATGGAAAATGTGGCCCAGGTCTGATACAGATACACACATAATTATAGCTTTTATGTTGTTGTAGACTCACTTTTAATGGCATTTTTTTAAATGGAAAGTGTATAGGAACCCTGCCAATAGACCCTTTTCACAGGGGCCATTTTGTGTCGAAAAGGCAGGGTAAACACAGGTGCAAGCAAAACACTAATGAGGGTTTCCAACTTCCAATCATGGAAGTTGGAAACCCTCATTGGTGTTTTGTTTTTGTCTTCCATGATTGGAAGTTGAACATTTTGAGTTTGTGCATTTTTACTGATGTGGTCACAATCTCTAAGAACTTTGTATGCAGTCCTACCATTCACCAAAACAACTAGGAACCAATCCGAGGAGTGTAGGAACCAATCAATTTCTGCTCCATATCGCCCAAATCAAGACAACCATTACACAAATGTCAGTTACACACAGCCTGCCTAAACAAATGTGCATGGCAGGTACAATTTCAAATCGGCCAGCCACTTTGGCTGACAACAGGCTCATCAACGCTTTTCCACGCCGGCCATAATATGCTAGGTTTTGACCTAGCCTTGTTTCATCTGATTTCATGATGTTTGTGGATGGTGTTTGGCCAAGTCACTCAAATTACTCACCATTTGGCCATGAAATAATTGACCAACCAACTATGCCTCAAGCATCAACATGGCCTGTCTGGCTGAAATGAGTCAAATCTCTCCTCACTAGATCACACTCATATTAGGTGACCTCTATGTATGTCACTGCTTTCTTTGCCATCATTTGCTGCAGTTCTTCTTGGTCAGTGCCTCTTGCCATTTTAATCAGTGCTGAATATTACATTTTCCACCTCCAATAAACTCTCCACCTGTTTTTCAGATACATTGTTTTTGTAACATACCAGATGTACTATGACTACCCACCTCCCACATACCTGGAGTACCCAATCCTCATCGCACAAGGTAATGTTTTATATATATATATATATATATATATATACACACACACACACACACACACACACACACACACACTTTAGGATACCTCATTTTGGAGATGAATTCCTCAATTGCTGCAGCACACTCAATGTAGGATGTAAGGCATCCAGATAAGAGCCTAACCACGTAACTTATCTTGTTACAGTTCAGGGTTGCGGCTGCCATCAATAATGTCCCTCAAAGCAGAGCCACAGACTCAGAGTTTATGTCCAGACTTTAAACTGTGTCTAGCTAAATGGTTTGGCAGGAAGTCACTGGCGTGTCCACGTGGTTTCCTGTCGAGCGTAATGCATGGCATGTGAAACATAGGCCTGCATTAGCTGCAGAGTTGAGTGTAATGCATGGCATGTGAAACATAGGCCTGCATTAGCTGCAGAGTTGAGTGTAATGCATGGCATGTGAAACATAGGCCTGCATTAGCTGCAGAGTGGATGGGTCTGAATTTAAAGGGGCATTAAGTAAAAGTCTAATGAGTGGAGCGTCTAAAAAAAATTCGTTTTCAGAGGCAGAACACTTCCTTATCTACAGCTCATTGGTTATTATCTCTAATGTGGAGTGTGTTATGATTTGTTTTTCTCAGATGTCATTCTTCTCCTCCTGATTCTTCACTACCACGGCAGCCTGCGGCACAGCCTCCTCTACATCTTGGTGTATCCTTCCACATCTCCATTTCACTTTTGAAGAACCAATGGATGTGAAGATGTTGATGTCTTTGTTCATGTCACACCATGTGTTAGTGCCTTAACCCCATGTGATCAGGTTTGTGGGGGGTTGGCAGCTCCTCACTGTGCAGACGTGGATCATAGATTTGGCTATGGTACAAACTGAATTTCACATTTAACAGCAGCCTTAAGGCTCAGCACATCCCCATATAAGCAAAAGGAATGACATCTCAGATTTGAACAGAAAGCGATCCAGACCTCGGAATGCCAAACAGCTTTCTCTGGCTAATGAGTGGAATGCCTCTAAGGACTGTCATTAGGATTGTATTGGTGTCTGGTGAATCAAAGGACTGTCATTAGGATTGTATTGGTGTCTGGTGAATCAAAGGACTGTCATTAGGATTGTATTGGTGTCTGGTGAATCAAAGGACTGTCATTAGGATTGTATTGGTGTCTGGTGAATCAAAGGACTGTCATTAGGATTGTATTGGTGTCTGGTGAATCAAAGGACTGTCATTAGGATTGTATTGGTGTCTGGTGAATCAAAGGACTGTCATTAGGATTGTATTGGTGTCTGGTGAATCAAAGGACTGTCATTAGGATTGTATTGGTGTCTTGTGAATCAAAGGACTGTCATTAGGATTGTATTGGTGTCTTGTGAATCAAATGACTCTCATTAGGATTGTATTGGTGTCTGGTGAATCAAAGGACTGTCATTAGGATTGTATTGGTGTCTTGTGAATCAAAGGACTGTCATTAGGATTGTATTGGTGTCTGGTGAATCAAAGGACTGTCATTAGGATTGTATTGGTGTCTTGTGAATCAAAGGACTGTCATTAGGATTGTATTGGTGTCTGGTGAATCAAAGGACTGTCATTCGGATTGTATTGGTGTCTGGTGAATCAAAGGACTGTCATTAGGATTGTATTAATGTCTGGTGAATCAAAGGACTGTCATTAGGATTGTATTGGTGCCTGGTGAATCAAAGGACTGTCATTAGGATTGTATTGGTGCCTGGTGAATCTAAGGACTGTCATTAGGATTGTATTGGTGTCTTGGGAATCAAAGGACTGTCATGAGGATTGTATTGGTGTCTTGTGAATCAAAGGACTGTCATTAGGATTGTATTGGTGTCTTGTGAATCAAAGGACTGTCATTAAGATTGTATTGGTGTCTGGTGAATCAAAGGACTGTCATTAGGATTGTATTGGTGTCTGGTGAATCAAAGGACTGTCATTAGGATTGTATTGGTGTCTGGTGAATCAAAGGACTGTCATTCGGATTGTATTGGTGTCTTGTGAATCAAAGGACTGTCATTAGGATTGTATTGGTGTCTGGTGAATCAAAGGACTGTCATTCGGATTGTATTGGTGTCTTGTGAATCAAAGGACTGTCATTAGGATTGTATTGGTGTCTGGTGAATCAAAGGACTGTCATTAGGATTGTATTGGTGTCTTGTGAATCAAAGGACTGTCATTAGGATTGTATTGGTGTCTGGTGAATCAAAGGACTGTCATTCGGATTGTATTGGTGTCTGGTGAATCAAAGGACTGTCATTAGGATTGTATTGGTGTCTGGTGAATCAAAGGACTGTCATTAGGATTGTATTGGTGCCTGGTGAATCAAAGGACTGTCATTAGGATTGTATTGGTGCCTGGTGAATCTAAGGACTGTCATTAGGATTGTATTGGTGTCTTGGGAATCAAAGGACTGTCATGAGGATTGTATTGGTGTCTTGTGAATCAAAGGACTGTCATTAGGATTGTATTGGTGTCTTGTGAATCAAAGGACTGTCATTAAGATTGTATTGGTGTCTGGTGAATCAAAGGACTGTCATTAGGATTGTATTGGTGTCTGGTGAATCAAAGGACTGTCATTAGGATTGTATTGGTGTCTTGTGAATCAAAGGACTGTCATTAGGATTGTATTGGTGTCTGGTGAATCAAAGGACTGTCATTAGGATTGTATTGGTGTCTGGTGAATCAAAGGACTGTCATTAGGATTGTATTGGTGTCTTGTGAATCAAAGGACTGTCATGAGGATTGTATTGGTGTCTTGTGAATCAAAGGACTGTCATGAGGATTGTATTGGTGTCTTGTGAATCAAAGGACTGTCATTAGGATTGTATTGGTGTCTGGTGAATCAAAGGACTGTCATTAGGATTGTATTGGTGTCTGGTGAATCAAAGGACTGTCATTAGGATTGTATTGGTGTCTTGTGAATCAAAGGACTGTCATTAGGATTGTATTGGTGTCTGGTGAATCAAAGGACTGTCATTAGGATTGTATTGGTGTCTGGTGAATCAAAGGACTGTCATTAGGATTGTATTGGTGTCTTGTGAATCAAAGGACTGTCATGAGGATTGTATTGGTGTCTTGTGAATCAAAGGACTGTCATGAGGATTGTATTGGTGTCTGGTGAATCAAAGGACTGTCATTAGGATTGTATTGGTGTCTTGTGAATCAAAGGACTGTCATGAGGATTGTATTGGTGTCTTGTGAATCAAAGGACTGTCATGAGGATTGTATTGGTGTCTTGTGAATCAAAGGACTGTCATGAGGATTGTATTGGTGTCTGGTGAATCAAAGGACTGTCATTAGGATTGTATTGGTGTCTGGTGAAATTTGTTAGGGCAGGCATGTCTGTGCACAAACAAGAGGACGGTAACGGTGTTCTCTCTATCAATCTATAGAGAAACGTCTGAATGGCTGGATTGTGCCGATTGCAAAACATGACACAAGTGTAGAGAGGAATGGCATTCAGCCGATATTGAGCACTGTGAATTCAAACCATGGTGCACTTGACCCCTTTGTCTTCTCAGAGCCTGTGCACGTTCATCAGTGCAGCCAGTAAGTTCGCCCAGCTGCAGTGTCTGTGGAGCTCCAAGGACTCGGAACAGGTTAGCGCGCTCTCCTGGGGTCTGGCAACCTACACGTGTATGGGTGAGTACCGTATCTACAGCCTATCAACCCTTACCTAAGGCAGAATAAACACAGGTGCAAGCAAAACAGTAATGAGGGTTTCCAAATGCCAATCATGGAAGTTTGAAACCCCCATTAGTGTTTTGCTTGCGCCTGTGTTTACCCTGCCTTTTTGACACAAAATGGCCCCCGTGAGAAGGGTCTGTCAGGGAGAAAATGAGAGAAAACGGCGAGAGAGGGGGGGGGATTGAAGCTGCCAATAGCCGATATTTTGTGCCGTTAATCTTCGAATATGAAGAACTGTTCATGCCAGATAATTTATTATACAGTACAATAAATGTGTAATCAAGCAAACTGCAGCATCATATCTCTCTCTTGCATATTGCATTCACAATTAATATAGAAATCACTCGTACTTAAAAAGTATCAGGTCTATGAAACTGTGTATTATATTATTCACTTGGCTCCAGACTTAATAAATGAGCAGTTCAACGCTTCATGAATTAAATAGAATATGTCAGAGAATAAATGAGGGTGTCATTTACATGGCCTCCCTGTTTGTTTCAGCACGGATTTACACCACCACTATGACCAGCGGAGACATGCAGGGTGAGTGTGACACACACACACACACACACGCACGCACGCGCACGCGCACACACACACGCACACACCACTATGACCAGCGGAGACATGCAGGGTGAGTGTGACACACACACGCGCATGCACGCACGCACGCACACACACACACACAACCACCACTATGACAAGCGGAGACATGCAGGGTGAGTGTGACACACACACACACACACACACACACACAACCACCACTATGACAAGCGGAGACATGCAGGGTGAGTGTGACACACACACACACACACACACAACCACCACTATGACAAGTGGAGACATGCAGGGTGAGTGTGACACACACACACACACGCACACACACACACACACACAACCACCACTATGACAAGCGGAGACATGCAGGGTGAGTGTGACACACACACACACACGCACACACACACACGCACGCACACACGCACGCGCACACACACACACACAACCACCACTATGACAAGCGGAGACATGCAGGGTGAGTGTGACACACACACACACACACACACACACACACACGAGAGGCGTGCCGCTTCCAATCCAAAGGAGTGAAAGGAATTAGTATGATGGAATTCTATAAAGATTTCAGGTGAAGCCCTTCAGAATGTCTCGTTTCTTCTATATCTTCTCCTTGTTATCCTTGTGCTTTACTGATGGCTCTGTCATGTTAGTTGAATCCTCTGTGGTGCTTTTTTTGTTGGATCTACTGAAAGGCTGTCCCTCCCTGTGTCACAGTGCTGGTGCGCTTCATCGCCATGACCCTGCTGAACCTGTGGGTGCTGCTCACTGTGCTGTACTACCGGAGAAGCAGCAGCTCCAAGAAACAAGACTAAGGTCAACGTGGGAGCTGTCTCACCAGGACCTCGCTCTCAAGAAGATGACTCACTTTAAAGCAGGCGAAGATCACCATGGTAACTTAAGGAGCATACCTTCAGGCTGACACAAATCTATGTATCCAAAATGTATTTAAAAAAAAACAATCGACCCTCTGCAAAAACGGCATCACCACTCCGAGAGGATGCCGTTGTTTTCCCAATTACCTCTTGTAAAAATTCCATTTATAAGATCCAGTGTGAACAAAAATGTTGCGTCCAAAATGACTGAAACAAATAATAAAAATAAGTGTAAAGGGGAAAGGAAAGAATTAACAGCAAGGTGACAGTTGACAGGCCATTAGAAGCCCTTTCAGTCAGGGTTCACACACCTTCTTAATTAAACATCACATTTGAGTTATTTTCAAGGACTTTCCACATTCCCTTAAATTGAAGGACCAAACATGGCATAGTTTGAGACACGGATCAACGTTCATTATTGTTACACAGAGAATTTTTATAATGAGAACTAGCAGGTTTTCCAGAAGCTCGCAGACGAGAGTCTTGAATGTGTGAACATGTTTCAACTGTGCAGTTTAAGTAAAAAAAAGAAAAAAGAACTTCAATTTATTTTTTTGCCCAAAATATATAAATTCAATGTTTCCAGGTCATTTGCCCAGCGGCTGCTAAAGAGGGGATTGTGTCAGCCTGCAGGTAGCTTACATGAGTTCACTCTAGTGATTATAATGGACATTTACAGTTGCATATTAACATTCCCATGAGTGATTGGTTCACTTGAGTAGGTTTTTTCCCAGCCTCTGTGAGCACTGAATTTCATCAGTGTAAAATATGACCACTGTGCCTTAATGTCCAGTAATCCTCTCTAGCATTGGCAGCAGCAAGACTTCCTTTTCACTGTTACAATGTTTTTGTATTGCTCATATTTATTCATTTTAAGTCTTGAGAACACAAATGTTAGTCATCCGTTTCTTTCTCATACCCACTTTTACAGTCTGTGTTGAAATTGTCAACATGTTTACACACAATTATGTTTTCTGCCTGTTACACATTATTGGTTATTATGTTACAAATGTCACCTCTTTGTGAACACACTCATAGCTGGATTGGTCGATCCAGTTGAAAAGCACCTTTGTGAGGCCAGTTATCCAGGATGGCTATTTGTTAGCTTTAGTGGAGCCAGCTATCCAGGATGGCTATTTGTTAGCTTTAGTGGAGCCAGCTATCCAGGATGGCTATTTGTTAGGTTTAGTGGAGCCAGCTATCCAGGATGGCTATTTGTTAGCTTTAGTGGAGCCAGTTATCCAGGATGGCTATTTGTTAGCTTTAGTGGAGCCAGCTATCCCAGAGAGAGCCGGGCTGAGTTGAAGTGGCTTGGTGAGACAGGCCCAGGGCTAAGAGAGCTGTCACCACCTCTACTGCTGCATGTGTTCCAGCTCTGTCACACACACAATTGGGTTACTTTGGCCACAGCAGCACTGGAAAAATAGGTTAACATCTGTGTTATGTAAGCAAACTTTGTGTAATACAGACTCTGGAAATGTTTTTGTGATTTTATAATTTAGTGTTTTACCTCAGTATTGTACCCACACATTCATTTATATGACTAAAATGTACAACTCCATCTGTAGTGTGAAACACGTGACCATGCGTTTTGATATGTGAAAATATGTAGCGCTAGACCTGGTGTATCTGATGAGCTGCTGGAGTGACTTTTCTACCTACTCAGGATTACAAATACTGTATTTTGAATGGCTTTTATAAATGTAGACTTTTCTGAAATAGATTTCAATAAAACAATGTCACACATCATACACTCGTCATTCCTGCGTCATGCACACACAATTTGTCACACCTGCAATCTTGAAATAAGCACTTGTGCAAGATTGTTGTGCATCATCCTTTATGGCATTTCTGACATTTCATGCATTTTAAAACAAAAATAAATCAAACACAAAGGCACATCCACGTCTTTATTGATGAAGTGGCTATTATTATTATTATAGAGCTGTTTGGTAGCAAACATGCAATCTGGATGTAGCGCCCTTAAATACAAAGTGGACAAGGCAGTATAAATAATACAATGTGCACTGTATGGCATGTAAAATATATACTGTGTATATTTATATGTATAAAACATGCTTCTTGGTTAAAGGAGAGCACTCGGCGCACACACACATACACACACACACACATACATACACACTGTTACTCTCCACCTGCTATATATGCCACATACACACCACAACGTGCCCAAACTAGGAGTTTGGTTACTTTTAATACAAAAATATCAGGACAAACACTTTTTTTGGAAAGGAGAAAAAAAGAAGTTTCCATTGAATAGTGCTGCTCAGTTCTTCCAACCTATGGGATATCATGACTGTATACTTTTTGCCCTTTGTTTTTCTCTCTCTCTGCTAAATTCTCCAGAAATGACCAAAAAACCCACATTTGTTAACAGCAGGTGGATTTATCACAGGAGACATGATGTAGGCATGTGTGAGAGGCCTGAGGACGTTCACACAGGGAGGAGTCGTGACGAGAGGGGGCGGGGCTTCAGAGGCCTGAGGAGGTTCACACAGGGAGGAGTCTGACGAAAGGGGGCGGGGCTTCAGTCAACTAGATTTGGATGGAAGGAAACATACAATGCTTGTGTGTCGTCTCTGGATAATAAAAAAACAAACCCAGATGTACATTCAGACAAAAGAAGGAGCTGAGCTGAACGGTGCACCCCTTGGAATTCAGTAAACATTACCCTCATAACTTGCCAGTGCGGGTTTTTGGTAAGGGGAAGAATATTATGGGATGTTGTTGTGTCTGTTCATTCATAACTGTAATATTCATACGGAAACAAACCAGTGATTCAGAGCATGTCTAGAGTCAGAAATCTGAATAAGAGGCACTCGAGGAATTAACGTCCTCAGACCCTGGCTGGAAGAATGCGACACTCCTCACCGACTTGACAGGAAGTCACGGGCTCGTTGAGCCGAGTACCTTATTCCAGTTTCTGTGGCTCAAGCCGACGCGCGTCTGACAGCGGTACAGTGGGTAAGCAAGGAGCTCTCATCAGCATCATCTGACAGCGGTACAGTGGGTAAGCAAGGAGCTCTCATCAGCATCATCTGACAGCGGTACAGTGGGTAAGCAAGGAGCTCTCATCAGCGTGTTTGTAAAAAAAAAAAGGCAACAAGAGTTTGAATGAGCCGGAGTACAGTCAGATACCTGGGAACCTTGTGCAGGAACCTCAGCTGTACTTCAGACAATCTGCTATCCTGCGAGTGTAGTGTTTCCCAGCGGACCCTTCGCATTGTTCACAATCATTAAACAATAAAGACTTTGCTTCTTCTTCTTTTTTGGCCACAAGAATCCCCATAGGCGGAGAGGAACAGCTCTGAGTTTTCCTGTTGGTTCCTTCGGTCGACAGTGTGTCCTGGTCAGCAGTGTTGAGGTAAGTGCGTCCCCCCCCCGTCCTGCCAGGCATGGATAGGCTTTCTTACAGCTCTATTCTCTTCTCTTCTCTTCTGTTCTGTGGGAGCTGACCAAGCTGCCCCCCCCCCCCCCCCCCCAGGGGAAAAACTCTTCCCTTCTGTGGGAGCTGACCAAGCTGCCCAACTCCCCAGGGGAAAAAAAGATGGTTGCTTTGGTCAAGAGACCTGAGGGAAGAGCTTCTGCTAATAAGCTTTAAAAGCCAGCCAGCTTGCTGAAAAGATCACAGGTGCGGAGGCAGGCGAGCTGGACAGTCGGTACCCTCTGGAGTCCAGTGGGGGAGCAGGCGAGCTGGACAGTCGGTACCCTCTGGAGTCCAGTGAGCTGGACAGTCGGTACCCTCTGGAGTCCAGCGGGGGAGGACGAGAACGTCAGCAAAGAGAAATCAGTCTTGGAAAAAGCTCCCAGGCCGTGGCGGGACAGCGTGGGTCCGGGGGGGAGTGAAGTGGAGTCTGTGTCAGGGTGTCCATTTGCAAAACGAAGCTTCGTATCAGTCTGTGATTCAGAAGGAAACACCCCCCCCACCACCACCACCTTGACGTTGCACCACACTCCCAAGCAAGGTTAGCTGGAGGAGGAAGAGAGAAACAGACACAGGTTAGGTGACAATCCCAAATACTCTAGCTCATCATATAGATCACAGGTCATCTGAGAAGATCAGTCACACCAGTGGAAACAGTGTTCAATACCCCAGCCTTCATATTGTGTAAATACAGAATTCCTGTGTGCACTTGTGATTAAAATAGGAACGGACATGTACTTTCTTTCTTTTTTTACATCACAATGGTAATCTTAATGGAATGCACACTGACCTGTATAACCTCAATTCATTTCATTACACAGAAATGTTGATAATCTCTATCCAAATATTGAGATGTAAAGTGAAGATGTAGGTTGGAATAAGAGTGAATTAATCGTACAGACACTGATCCACATACCAGCTTCCAACACCCAGTGGTTATATTAGTGATCCCAAATACTACTAGGCGAGTCGCCATGTTTTCGTCACATTCAAGAAAACCCCACACCAGCACATGCAATGCATTGGGTTCAACATGCTATATATAGTCCACACCTGCATGTGACGCACTGCCGCCACCGCAAACTGCCAACCACAAGTGTGTGTTTGAAGATTTAGTGCAAAAAGGATTTTTGGGCTTGTAAACAAGCATACACACATTCAGGAATGGAGTGGTTTACAGGGAAACATCTGGGCAAAGTAAAAGCACCAAATTGGCCGTCATTTGTGCCAGTGTCCATTGTTGGAGTCTTCTCGCCTCATCCTGTAGCCGTTTGACCTGCGAGGGCTGAGGTCAGAGGTCAGAGGAAGCAAGTTCACGTCACCATGGGCCAGATTTTAGAAAATCTGTCTGGACTGGGATCAGACAGATTACACTTAACTTTAGAAAATCTCTCTGAACAGTGATGGACTGGGATCAGACAGATTACACTTAACTTTAGAAAATCTCTCTGAACAGTGACGGACTGGGATCAGACAGATTACACTTAACTTTAGAAAATCTCTCTGAACATTGACGGACTGGGATCAGATTACACTTGACTTCTCTGAACAGTGACGGACTGGGATCAGATTACACTGGACTTTATAGGTGTGTGCAGGGATGGCTATGATCTTAGGTTCAGCTAGATAATGGGTCTTTCAAGGGATGAAAAAATATTGAGTAGCAGAGGGTCTTAATTTAAAACACAGATTGCAGCCAATTACTATTCATCAACATTAAGATTTGATCTTCAGTGTTTCATTCGATTTAGAAAAATCACAGTAAATTGGGATTGTTGCTGTGTAAAACCAAAGCCTCGTGGAAACAAGCTGTTCCACTGCCTCCGAATTCACCACACTGCACACTACACACAGTTTTACCCTGTGCACTGCACACTACACACAGTTTTACCCTGTGCACTGCACACTACACACAGTTTTACCCTGTGCACTGCACACAGCACACACTGCAGTTTTACCCTGTGTGCCCATCAGAAATGAATAGAGTAACAGTCATCATCGATATCATCCAATGCCCAGTGCCAGTCCTGAAGACCCAAGTCCAGCAATCTGAAAGGGGACATTAGCTGTGATGGCCAGGTAAAAATCATTTTTCATAGGACAATAAATATAACATTAAGCGTCATTAATATGTCAACTGAAGCACTGGCTGCAGAACTCATGTTAAAGGAGCTCTTATTTGAAACAAGACAACACTCAGAGGAGAAAAACAAGTCTCTGAATTGTGGATAAAAGGCCAAATTTGATTTCCTCTACTAATACAGGCCAAAAAATAAACCCAAGAAAATTACAGTACTCGAGTGTTTCCCACAGAATTCGATCTGTCTGGGTGGTAACACCTTGACAAGCCTTGGCAACAGCATTCAGACCACAGAACAAAACCCACGTTAAGGGCTTCCCATGACAAGTAGAATTGATGCATTTTTCAATAAATACGTATGCATCATTGGATGGAGGCAGACAACACTGACCGATATGCGATTTTTAATTACGGTAAGTCCGAGATTGACCCCATATATTGTGGTCTAACCCTTGCCTGTGTGAACATTATCTACTGACCCAGGTTGTTACTTTCTAATCTAAACCAACTGCAAATCCATAACTGATCATTTTCATCCGAACCCTAAACCTATCCCTCGCCTTACTGGAGACTTCATGCGTAACCCTAAAGAAAACTCTTGTAAGCATACATTTTCAAACAATAGGGTGTTTTATTTTTGTCATTGAAGCCTTGGCAGAAAGTGACCCACACTGTTTGACCTCTGCTCCCTCACCTGCTCTTGCTGGGCGGGAGCTGTCGGCTGGTCCTCCTCATGGACTGGCTGGGCTGCACCTTCATGGAGGCACGGGGTGAGGAGCGGGCAAAGTGCTCGGGGGCTGGAGGCTTCTTGGGGATCTTTTTGACCAGGCGGCTCACCCACTTCTGCTGCTCCTCCTGGGACACGGCCAGCAGCAGCAGGTTCTTGGCGGTGGACACATCGTAGTTGACTGGCGGCGGGCGAGTAGAAGACAAGTGTTATTTAAATTTATTTACATTCAGGGTTCCTACACATTTTCAATTCAAACTTTTTCCAGATGATTTGTTTTGAAGATTGTGTCTGGTGTTCAATATGATTTGCGCAGATAGACATCTTGCTGCCCCTGCTAACTAGGTCATATCACTGTATAGATGACAATTGTTCTTCACAGTGACACATATATCAATATGTGAGATGATTGGCAGGGTTCATCAACAAAAACTGTGGAGTGTACAACATTAAGCTAGAATTATGTGTATCTGACCTGAACACTTTCCATACTTTTTCAGACTTTTTTTCAAATTCCCAAACTATTCAAGAGCTGGAAATGATCAAATAAAAATGTTTAATAATTTTCCAGACCTGTGTAGGAACTGTATATGGTATTTGAAGTGATTTTCTATGGAAGAGGATTAGATCATTGTGACATTGTTGACTTTAAACTCTGAAGTGGAGTGGGGCGCCCTACTTCGGCAGGGAGCGATGACCTCCTCCTTCTTGTCCATGTGGTCCTTGTGGCACTTGATGTGGCAGCGCCGGCACTCGAGCGCGGGCGGGGGCTTGAACATGTTCCACAGAGGCTTGGTGCAGGCCTCACAGTTGGTGGGGAAGTGGTAGAGCGTGGGGATGAACTCATGGCCCTTGTGGCAGATGTAGCTGGACTTCTCTCCGATGGCCAGCGGCTCCGGGAACTCGGACTCCTTCTTGCTCTCGCCCTCGTTGGCATAGAGAATCTGCAGGGAGGAGAGTAAAAAGACCCTCGCTTTTATTCTGAAGGCTTTATGTAATGCTCAAGGCTTTTATTCTGAAGGCTTTATGCAATGCTCAAAGCTAGTTGGGTTTTCATCAGTTGGGTTGAAACAAATAAACAGGCTGAGTATTGGGCAAGTTCATTTTCTTTCATGTTGGCCATATTTCATGCTGTCGAAGACACAAACACAGAAATGCATTTGGCAGTTTTATAATAGAACTATATCTAACAGCCATTATAACTACGATGAAAACCTTATACATGGAAGCGCTATGACATTTCTGGAAGGTTGTAGAGGAGAAATACTTTACATATATTTTGGCTGCAACATTTTACAGTGACCAAAGCCAGTTTGAACCTGCTTAGTTTAGTTCAGGGGTTCCCAAAGTTAAGAATTCCGCAGCCCACTTTGAAATCTGAAAATCTTCCTTTAAATCAGTAATCACAACTCTGATCAACACACGAGACTAAGATGATGCATTTCCCTATATGTCTTTTTTATATTAGGCTATGTATTTTGTATTTCATTAACAGAGCATGCGAACTTGGGCATAAGGGAAATTAATAATCCATCCACATACAAAACATTTCAGCAAAATACCCAAAAGCAGATTGCCAACATTTGCAAGTATTTGCATGCATAACACATTTGTTGGGACAAAATGTGATGAGCAACAGAAGAAATCAATCCACAAGCTATTCATGCTATAGGCTGTGAAAAATGCAACCTTATCTGTAAAGGGGAGACTGGTGGGTACCCATTGAACCAGTTTTCATTCAGATAAATTAAGCTGAGAGATCAAGGGTCCCCTTTTAAATATAGTTTTCCTTTGCCCAAATTGAACCTATGTTTGGAGCGTTATTTAGCCCCCTTCCCGACAAGCTAGCATGTTATGCTTGGGACCAATGGATTACGTAGATCTTCTAGTGTCTTGTGATAACAGGATCTCCACTGTAGCTTTAAAACTGACCCTGCTACAGCCATTTGATTGCCCGTGAAAATCTGGAGTGTTGGCAGACCACTCGCGGCCCACCTGCAGTACATCCACGGCCCACAGTTTGGGAATCACTGGTTTAGTTTAGTAGTTTAGTTATAAAGGGACAATGCACATCAATCAACATGGCTGCAAATGTGCCCCTTTTAGTTGGTTAGGTAATTTTTAACTGTAGTCCCTGGGCCAGGTGTTGATTGCCGGATAAAAACACAGTAGAAAACAATAACAAAACAAGCAATTAATAAGAGACAGTACACAGTAAAAAGCACATTACAGTACAAAGTTAGACTTCATGCATGCAGGCCAAGCAAGCAACCAGACGATACAGCCAGGCAGACACAAGCAACCAGACGATACAGCCAGGCAGACACAAGCAACCAGACGATACAGCCAGGCAGACACAAGCAACCAGACGATACAGCCAGGCAGACACAAGCATATAAGACAATGCAGCCATACAACCATACAGATAGACAATGCACCCATGCAGCATCATGACAAGACAGGAGAAAACAACAAAACAGAATCTGTCAAGAGAAACAATAACAATTAAGTGACATGCAGGCAGGAAAGCAGACAGACAATGGCTAATGGTTGTGTTGACACACCTGGTTATCTTTTAACCATGTTTTCATAGTTTGAAAGATTTGTACTATGTGTTGATATTGCGAATGTGTGGAGTTCCAGAAATGTTTGCAATGTGTTTGAACTATTTGTATTTCTATTGGCATTTATTGAATATTTTCATTCAGCTTTTCTAATACAAAATGAAATCTATCTATCTATCTTGAGTATCTATTTATATATAAATTTGGCAATGTGGGCAATGTTGTCTGTTTCAATTTTTTGGCCAGCAGCCACAGTAGTTGATGCCATCCACTACTATTACATTCCATAATCAAACATCCAAGCTGTGCTGAGTGACCTGGAAGATCCTGGGAATCTCTTTGGCGTCGGCCCGGTACACGTCTGTTTGAGTGACGGGCCTGACGTGGAAGAGTTTGCTGTAACGAGAGAAACAGGCTGGTGATCAACACACGTCACAACATGAAGATCCACATCTCTGCTCTACAGCAAAAGAGCTGGATGACTTACTCTATATCCAACACCATGTAGGGGATGGACTGCTCCTTGTCCTGCTCGCTGTTGTAGAACAGAATCTTCTTGCTGCTCACCACAACATACTACCATGACGGAAAACAGAACATCAGTTAAAGTGTTCTTCAGGATGACACTGTGTTTAGGGTTAGTTTAATAGTTGAATTGTTTTGTACCTTTTTCTCCCATCCAAACTTCTTGGTGTTGTTTCTTACAGGGAGAGAGAGCCATCCTTCAAGCCTTATTTCTGACACAGCGAGCGAGAGAAAAAGTTTTTCACGTCACTGATTTGATTCGACATCAATCCATTTCCATTAATGCCGAGTATCTTTGGAAATGGTTTGACATTGATACTGGTTCTGATAGCAGATCTAAAATGATACTTTTTGAGACCTTTCAACACATTCTGATGTCTTATCATTCATAAGGACACCAACATTTGGTATGGTACCAACAGTGATGCAGTGGCAATCTTTTTTTTTTAAGTGGGTAAAAATGGCGACCTGTAGTTGGTGATGATCAGGCAAACAAGCCACCAATATGAACACACAAAAATAAAAAATACAATAAAAAAATCTCTTAAAAGCATTCATTTATGCTTTAATTCTTTGAAACCCTAAACTGCATGCAACTTACACCAATGGATGCTACTTATAATTCAGGAGAGTTGACTGTACCTGTGAAGGCATCATCTGTATCAAACTCAGGCCCGCTGCTGACGCTGGCAGAGTCCATGGACTGAACACTGAGAGACTGCAGGAGGTTCCTCAGCTGCTCGATGTCACTGTCCTTGCTGTCCAGAGCCATCTGCAGCTCGATACGCATCACGCTCTCATCTGCTATTTGCTACAAATGCAAAATGACACGGAGAAACAAGTTCAGCCAGTTCAGATTCTGCCAAACTTGATCATCTGTCTGTTAGCATGTTGTTAGCATGTTATTTTGAAGAATCGGATGAAATGGCAGCACTCACAAGAAAGTTTTGATAAATTTAATCCTGCACAGCAGCAGAAACGAGTGCGCCTCAGCCTGATGGCTTTCCTCAATGTTAAATTAGATTAACATTGAACGTTGTCGTAATTTCAAGGTTCCAACCTGCTTTTACGTAGCTGATCTATGGTATGACAGGCTGACAACACTGATAAAACGCTTGTGTGATGGTCAACCTCAGGTTAATATTACATGGCTACTGTCTGTCTTCTTAATCACTTTCGAGTCCTAATTGCTAATAATGACAAAGTGAATGTTGACAGTGACGTAGTGGTTCTCTATTATTAGATGTATTCAAATTATCTATTTTCTGGCCACACCATATGTACACAAAGTGTCAACTGCAACCTACTGTAGGTCCAGGATATCTTCAAGTTTCAATTTAAGACTTTTCAACACCAGCTAATAAAATCACATCAATTTTGCAACAGCTGACTTATCAGAGTATGTGTATATAATATGACTTCACCAGAAAAGCAGTGCACCAAAAAAAAAAATCAGACCTGTAACACTGAATTTGAAACACCATATATACGGTACACTGTATTCAAAACAACTCAGCTTGAGTTTAGATCTGATTTAAGATTTTATTTTCTTTCTTCTTCAGGACCTGCAGACACCCTGATCCTCACAGACATATGTGATGCAAGCTGGGTTCTTATTGTGTGGTGGTGTGGCAGCTGTATGTACTGCAAGTGTGTGCAGTACTGACCGCCTGCATGTCATTGATCTCTCTCTGGTACTTGATGATGGTGCTGTTGAGCTTCTCCTTCTCCGACCTCAGCTCCAGCTGCAGCTTCCTGTTCTCCTTCTCCTTGCGCTTCACGTCCGTGTCGTTGCGACGACTGCCTCCGCCGCGCATTTCTTTCCTGTTCATGATCTCTGCTAGCTTGTTGACGGCCTGCGGATGGAAACCAGGAAGTGAGAAGCTTCTCAACCATCTAAGTGAATTGAAAGTGTTCTGCCATTCTTTCCTAAAGATCTTTGGATCTTTAGGATTTGACTAAAGCCAAAAGATCTACGCAGAAAATTAAGGCATTCCCGTTGCAAGGCTGCCCGTCTAATGATTTCCAACTGGATTAAATCTGCAAGTGTACACTCGCTGTGTGTGGTCAGCTTTGTGAGAGCGGCTTTCTCATCAGAGTTTTATAAACATCTACCTGGGTTTTCAGCGTCCTCTCAGACTGCAGCTGCTTCTCAAAGGTCTGCTTCATCTGGCTGATCTGCTGCTCCCAGTCCTTCGACCGCTCCGAGTCTGAAAGCACAGAACAAAAACGCAATGAAAAACGATGACAGACATTTTATTTGTTTGTTCGCAGAGATCGCAACGATGGAGTTACCTTCTAAGATCTCCTTCAGTTTGTTGTTCAGCTCCTCCTTCTCATTGGCTAGGTTGGCCACATCGCTGGTCAGTGTGCGATTGGCTTCCTCCAGCTGCACGGGACAAGGAATATTGTCACATTCATTCACTATATTGTGGGCGACTATCGGCAGTGTTTTAGGTTACAAAGGTCAATGCATTAATGCACCAATCCTCCAATCCTCCTTGCTGAGACGCAGACATTAAGTAAAAAGTTTTAACCAGTATGTTACTATCTAAGATGCCTACAATTTGATTTGTGAGCACTTCCAGGTTCAATCGGTGCACTTTATTATCGTTTATTTCCACTTATTATAGTTTCCATTTCCATAATGTCTATAAGTAGATTGGAGAGACACTGCGGTTACACTTTGTTGTTAATGTGTGTATGTAAATGCATGTCTTGGCTGCTCAGATCTTCATTGCGTTTTGGCTGCATTCACACATTTTGGCTTTATTCCATCTTTATTCTGATCAATCAGGACACATATAAAACAAGTGGGCGGGGCTACATAAGGTGTATAAAACCAGATGGAAAGGGCGTCACAGACTTCCAGCTCCACATGTGGCCATGTTTTTTCTGCCACCATCAATGAAATCAAATTAATCTCATTTGATGATAAAGTTGTGGCGCTCATTGACTTGCCGGAAAGAGCTGTTAAACCTGGCTACAGTACAAAACCCATTCAAACAACAGATATCTCTCATCTGGACTCGGCATGAGGTTTGGCGTGGTGTCGATGTGACGCACCGAGATGATGGTGATGTCCTTCTCGCCCAGCTCCTGGCGGTGGCGAGCCATCATCTCCTTCAGCTCCAGCTCCTTCATGATCTTCTCCTTCTCCAGGTCAGAGTACTGCTCCTCGGCGATGGAGCGTGCCAGCTGCTCCGAGTCCGCCTTGGTCAGCGTGATCTCCAGCTGAGCCGCCAGCGAGTCCCTGGAGGAAATATCCAGATATTAGGAAAAGAGTCAACGATGATTCAGATCAAATGTATTGGGATAATTCCCCAGAATCCAAGTGCAGTACAGTAAATAGTTATTTCCAAATATAACCACCTCTCCTCCTGTAGCTCCTGCAGAGACTGCTGCATGTCTTTGTAGAGCTTGTTCTTCTCCTCACACTCCTCCTTCAGCTCACGAACTTGGGTCTTATATAGTGTCTGGAAAACACAGGAAACATGTCAGATACATCTCGCAGTCACAGGTAATACATTAATATAGTCCATGAAACAGCTCCTAACTCACATAGTCCCCATAAAACCAAATCTCCATAGAGACTACAAAGAAAAAGAAAGAAAAGCAGAAGATACAAGAATACAATGTATCACCAGAAAGAAATGCATTTCCTCTGTAATAATGAATGTATCCACTTCAGCTTCCTCAGCAAAACAGACACAGCACAAAACCACGTGGTGCTCATATTATCATAAAAATACATAAAACAATAAAAAAAGGCATGAATGTTCACTGAACACTGAAACCAAACGGACAATTACACCGTTGGTCCATTACAACCCACACACTCAGTAAAATACTGAAGCCGTAATACAATAAGCTTAGTCATTTTACATCAACACGTCCAATTACAGAGCAGAAAATAGACTCACAGAGAAATACTGTTCAGCTTCTAACTGGTCTTGGAGTTCCTTCATTTGCCCATCTGTGTCGTGTCTTTCTCTGTGGAGAAAAACAAAGATCATTTCTACGTGACAAAGTACAAACGACGCACATTTCCACATATACAAAATTCTGTTGTGTTGCTAATGTGAGACCAGTTCATTATAGGGCTGCAACTAACCATTATTTTCATTACGGATTAATCTGGCGACTAAGCGATGAGTCATTTGATGGTTTAATGGTTGCAGCTCTAGTTGATTATTTCACAGCACAGGGAGGTTTCCCACTCAGGAACATGAAAGAGACATACAAAGGAGCCACTAGCCTAGTCTAGATGTGAGAGGTGTGCTGGCAAACGAGTCAAAGAAATACTGACTTGCGCAGCTCTTGGTTCTGTTTCTCCATGCTCCGTTTGATGTCCAGAAGGTGATTGGTTTCCTGCTTGAGTTGTTTCTCGGAGGTCCGCAGAGCGTTGAGCTGCTGGTTCTGGGCCTTCAGGTCATTCTGAATAAGACTGCGCTTCTGGGTCTCCTGCTCGATCCTCAGCGTGAGGTTCTTCACCTGGAAAGGAAAGAGAAGAGAAGAGAAGAGAAGAGGACGGGAGGGAGAAATGAGGACTAACCATGGCTGTGTTTACTTGCAGATAGTGCTTTATATCCCCATTAAGCTTTTATTTGGATTAGACATTTGTACACAACTTTAATGACCTGCTGTGAAACATCCATGTTTGTACATTGAAAGATGCTGGATCTGAGCCACTTGTACAATTTGGATTCTTGGCTTCATAATATGATCTCTTCAGAACTTTCCATCACTGACTTAGTCAAAATCTACAGAAACCCGGTGTTTTGCATTTTGCAAAAAAAAAAAATAGGAGAGGGAAAAAAAGAACGAAAATCAAGCACTTCAGCACTGCCAGCTGAAATAAATCACTATTGCCGTCTGCCATTCAAACAACCAAGAAGATAGTTCAATTTCCTCTTCACCACAGACGTGAGAGGACCAAGGGCAATGATCTTTAATGATTTTGCAAAGCTGAGCTTGTTCAGACTGCAAAAACTAAATGAGATAGCTTGCTCCTTGCTTACATGTCGCAGTTTAAGATGTTTACATGCGCCAACATGCCAGATATCAGAATATCCCTTGTTCCTTAATACAGGTTCCATAACTAAATAAAGTCTGCACACTAGTTGTTGTTGCTGGGGGCAGCAACAACTAGTGTGCAGACTCTATTTTGTTATTGTATGTTGCACTTCATCCTGCACCTAGTTTTTCACTGTCTGGATGTGTGTGCCTTTTCCTTCCTGCTTTTCCTCATACAGGTTACTCATAACCAGTGATAAGAGCTTATCCAGGTTATGGTAAACCGGTGGGGTATACAAATGGTCTACTTGAGCATCGTAAATATGAACAGAGAACTTTGATGCTTTTCAACCAGCTCTCTATCTATCAGAAATCGGGATACAGTGTGAAAAACAACAGCAGGTTTTTTTAACGCTCTGTCTCTGGGGGGCGGCTTCAGTATCTGCTCTACTTCCGCGAAACAGTGGAGGTTCGAGGAAGAGTGCAGATCTTGAAGGTGCGCTTGGCTGTTATTCGAGCTACAGATTGTATTGACTAATTTCTGTATGCACGCCTCCATGGGCAGTCATCGAGAGCCTTAAGTAGGGATGGGGCCGATCCGATCCAATATCGGTATCGGGTGCCGATATTGGCACTAATTCACGGACCGGATTGGGGGGGATTTTTTTTTTTTTTTTATCTGCAATTCCAGCGCGGGCCGCACAGGGGGCGCTGTAATTTACCCATGTATAATAGTATCCTTCTTTGCCTTGTATATTTTCTTAATTTTGTCTTTTTTTTCTTAACTTTTTGCAAGGTAGATAAAAAAAAAACACATCTATAATTGGCCAAATCTTTGCCTATACTGTATATTCAAGAAAAATATTGGTATCGGCATAATATCGGTATCGGCAGATATCCAAATTCAGGTATCGGAATCGGGAAAAAATGTGGATCGGTGCATCCCTAGCCTTAACAAACCATAACGAGCCACACCAGCTGGTGGCCGGCAGAGAAATGAGAAGCTCTCAGTGCAAGAAACATGGAAGTAAACATTTGCATAATACTACCGACAATGTAATGATACAAAGCTGGTTGAAAAGCAGCAAAGATTTCCTTTAAGGGAATATCAAAACATAGCCAGTGCTGAAGAGTTAAACACACACACACACACACACACACACACACACACACAGTAACACACACACATACCTCCTCAGTGAGGCGGTCCTTGTGTCGGCGGAGCTCTTCCAGTTTCTGCAGGGCCTGTTTGTAGTCACAGTCCAGCATGCTGCTGTGCTTCTCCAGCTCCAGCATTCGGTTCTCCAGCCGCATTTTGGCGGCGCGTTCCTCCGCGAGCTTCTGCTCCAGCTCTGGATGGGCGTGAAGCACAAGAGAAGCGGGTGAGGAGGACGTGTTGACACTAGAGAGAAGCCGGTGAGGACGACATGTTGACACCGGTACATTTTTACCGGCACGGCACCTCATTCACATTATATAGCTAATGGGGAGAGACTGTAAGGCGGATGGAAAGCAGACGCATCAGAAAAAAACAACGTGCCTGCCTTGTATTGAGGCAGAGTGCTTTCAAAAGTTGGGGAAAAGTTCAACATGAAGTTGACCCCTTTTTTGTGACTTGACCAAAGACAACAAAGACGACATTGTTGACATTGTAGCCAGCTGACAGTCTACAAAAAACAATGGACATTTGGTAGTAGTGGTTACTCTGATGATCCAGAGTCAGTACAGAGCAAATTGGCTGTGTTGCGGGAATTTCTGGTAAGTGTCAAGAGTTGGACAGAAGTAAGTGCTGTTTGTCTAACCTTCGCAAAAACACGATCGCACAGGAAATCCATCTTGCCGCGCTCCAAGCTATTGGTTTAACTCTGTCCCGGACGACGTGAGGGAGCCCGTGATAGACAGGTGGTTCATCCAATCATGCGACAGCTATTTTTGAGCACGTCTGCCCTTTTCAAAACAGTTTCCAAAGACGAGGTCGCAGATGGTTCTGTGAACAAACCAGCTGGTAGCGTCATGTTGCCGTTTGTCGGCAGTGATTTGAGACAGCAATTTCAGGCAGCAATTTTTCAGTTAAGAAAAAAAGAAAGAATAGTGTGTGCAATGTGCATGGCTTTGGAAGGTTTGCATTGGAAAACAGTGGAGAGGCATGAGAGATTGAGGTGCGTGCAGTGCTGGTGGGTGAAGGCAGGAGATGCCAGTACATGAGCCTGGTGTGAAGTGACATCCCTCTCCTTCACAAGATCTCTAAGACCTCTCAATGTGCAAAGTGGTACAAACTAGAAAGGAAGTGAATGTTGAGGTGAAGAGAGAGGTATGGGAGGGAACAGCCATCACCCGCTTTGTCCATGTGTTTACCAGTTAAGGAGTGAATGATGATGAGCTTACCCAGGGGTTCCCAAACCCGGCGCAGAGAGAGAGAACCTGCTGTTAAAAGTGGGGGAAATCTAAGTTGCTGCGCTGTTCTTAACACGTTAACTGCCAGCGACGTATGCATACGTCAAGCAGAATCCAACCGTTAACTGCCAGCGACGTATGGATACGTCAAAAAAATCGTTTTTTTTTTTTTGACGGTGGATCCTTGATCTGGCCCTTTTGCATCTTCTATTATACTGTTAGAGCCGCCGGGCGTGTGCAATCCATTCCGCCGACCCACTGAGTGGCGACGGTGCTCAGACTATTGAGTGTTGTTTGGCCAGAAACGCACGCATTCCAGCTGAGCTCAACCGAGGACCCAGAAGCGAACGAGCCTCATTCTCATACTGTAGGCGAAAACCTTTCACACGGGCGCACGGCGGTGGGGGCTTCCACAGGTGGACTGGGTGGAAAGCACACTTTGAAGCGCGCAGCATAAGCCTAGAGTCACACAAGGCTTCGTCAAAGCTCTCAACCGAAAATCCAAGAACGGATTAAGCCACATCCACGCTCGCCGACGAGGGACCGCCAGAGAGAGGCTGCTGCTCACTGCTCAGACAGGCAGGAGAGACTGGCTTGTGACTGACAAACACGGAGACACGCCCACGGAGGGAGGAGTTGTAAGGAGAGGGGGTGCGGGTGCTGCTATGGAGGAAATTACTGTTCAGAACTATATTGTTTATGTCTGATGTCTCACTGATGCCAAAAATAAATGGTTAAAGTGACTGTTTGATATTGAATTTCACAAAACTGCGATTATCTCAGCTTTTTGTCTCAGACGCTGAAACCATGCTGTACTCAACGGCTAATATCTACATAACTACTAACTCTACAAACTAACTCTTTTAGACAGAGAAAGCACACATTCTATTAGTACTTTTGTGAACTTTGTGTTGACAAACTCCAAGCAGAAAATTATCCTTGGCTCTTGTAAAATGAGCCAGAATCCTCAAAAAAACCCTCTGGCAAAAGCTACCTACAGTAAAAAAAAAAAGGCTGGCAGTGAATGTGTTAAGTTCAATGGAAAAATTTGAAATTTGTCAGAAAGCAATCTACTGTATACTATCAAATCTTTTTGGAAGTTGATTTTATTTCTTATTTTCAGTCAAACAAACTGATCTACTGAGTTTACTGTATATATAGTGCAATTAATAATTAATTAACAACTAAGATGGTAGGCTGCGGCACATTCGGGGTGGGTGGGGTGTGGTCGTCGAGGGGGTAAATGTTCCTCTATCAAAAAGGGGGGCCTGACAGAAAAGGTTTGGGAGCTGCTGTCCTTACCCTTCATGGACTCGGACTTGGCCCCCTCGATGGTTTCTGTGATCTTGCTCTTGTCGGCCAGCCGTGCTCTGGTGGCCTTGTGGGAGGCCTCCTCCTGCTCCAGGCCCTGCTGCAGCACCTTCAGCTTATAGGTCAGATCTATCTCCTTGTTGCTCTTCTCCTGTACAGAGAAAAGGGGGACAAAGGTAGAAGATGGAGAGCTCATTCCTGAACGATCTAAGATATATGTGATATTGTGTATTATGCCGTGGTTTGATTAGGGTGATTCACAGATTTTAAAGTTTTATTATGCCTACAACTTAGTCAGGCATATAGGAGAAGCGAATGTGAATGAGCGAATCAAGGCAGTAAAGTCAGTGTGTTCTTGCAGTTTACCTTCTCCAGATCAGTGAGTTTCTCCTGGAGATGTCTCTTTTCAGTCTCGGCTTTGGACACAGCCTGTCTCGTCTGGCGTACCTCTTCCTCCAGGCCAGAAATACGTCCTGCAAGCAAAGATCAAGGTTGAGAGACAAATGCAGATAGGTACACAGTTAGCAAAGTTTATATACACACACATAATATTAGATTATATATATATAGATAGATAGATAGATCGATATATATAGATATATATACACACACACACACACACACACACACACACACACATACATACATACATACCTAAAGCACATGCAAATAACGTAGTAGGAAGTGTTGTAGCACTTCTTGAATTCTTTCACTTTTTCATGTCTCATTAAAGTAGACATGAGGACACAAAATCCTTCCCATAAAAGACCTGAGTGTGAGTGTACAGCAGGGATACTCAACTTGCTTTGCCCGAGGGCCACTTTTGTGAAATGATAGAAGGCCAGGGGCCAGTTAATAAACAAACTATATACATTTTTCTGTAGCGGATTATAGGTTTTTGGGGTGTCAGCCGGAGTTTAGTCTGATAATGTTGTGCACACCGGATAGTTAGTTAGGTTAGTTAGTCAGGGGTGAAGAGTGACTGGCCCAGCTGACCTCTCATGAACTCCATGCATGTGATCCCATGCAGAACATCTCTCATGAGCACATGAGCACACTATGCTGCTGGTAGCATCATGAGCACATGAGCACACTATGCTGCTGGTAGCATCATGAGCACATGAGCACACTATGCTGCTGGTAGCATCATGAGCACACTATGCTGCTGGTAGCATCATGAGCACATGAGCACACTATGCTGCTGGTAGCATCATGAGCACATGAGCACACTATGCTGCTGGTAGCAGAGTCATGAGCACATGAGCACACTATGCTGCTGGTAGCATCATGAGCACACTATGCTGCTGGTAGCATCATGAGCACATGAGCACACTATGCTGCTGGTAGCATCATGAGCACATGAGCACACTATGCTGCTGGTAGCAGAGTCATGAGCACATGAGCACACTATGCTGCTGGTAGCATCATGAGCACACTATGCTGCTGGTAGCATCATGAGCACATGAGCACACTATGCTGCTGGTAGCATCATGAGCACATGAGCACACGATGCTGCTGGTAGCAGAGTCATGAGCACATGAGCACACTATGCTGCTGGTAGCATCATGAGCACATGAGCACACTATGCTGCTGGTAGCATGAGCACATGAGCACACTATGCTGCTGGTAGCATGAGCACATGAGCACACTATGCTGCTGGTAGCATGAGCACATGAGCACACTATGCTGCTGGTAGCATGAGCACATGAGCACACTATGCTGCTGGTAGCATGAGCACATGAGCACACTATGCTGCTGGTAGCAGAGTCATGAGCACATGAGCACACTATGCTGCTGGTAGCATGAGCACATGAGCACACTATGCTGCTGGTAGCATCATGAGCACATGAGCACACTATGCTGCTGGTAGCAGAGTCATGAGCACATGAGCACACTATGCTGCTGGTAGCATCATGAGCACATGAGCACACTATGCTGCTGGTAGCATGAGCACATGAGCACACTATGCTGCTGGTAGCATGAGCACATGAGCACACTATGCTGCTGGTAGCAGAGTCGTTACTTTGACAATGTAGTATCTGTTTTTCCTTTTTCCTGTGTATGAGCCTGTTTTTGTTTTTATGTTTATGTTCTGAAAACTGTAAAATAAAACATATAAATATATATATAAAATACTTTTCCTCACTTTTGTGCATTTTCCAAAGATATGGAAATTACAAAGAAAGAAAATGACATGCATTTCCGGACATGTCTAAGCACACTGTGATTATAATAATAAAAAGAAGAAAAACAATGTAGCCCCTCCTCCCACCCATCTGGTCCCCGTGCGTGTCTCTCACCCACCCATCAGGTCGGTGATGGTCTCAGAGCCCTGGCTGTGCTCCCTCCGCTCGGTCTCCAGGGCGGCCTGCAGGCCGATGCACTCCTTCTCCAGGCTGAGCTTGCTGCGCTCTAGCAGGCAGCACTTGTCCTGCAGCTCGCGCCCGTTGGCCTCCAGCTGCTGCAGCTGCTTGCTGCTCTCCGTCTGGGCTTTACGCAGCCTGGCCGCTGCCTCCGACTCGGCCCGCAGCAGCGCGTTGGCTTCCTCCAGCTGACAGGGAACACATTTAGGTTCAAAAGGCTTTAGAAAGGAGAATAGAATGTCTATAGAGACTTTCCCACTGATGCTGTTGACTAATTGATTGTGGAACAGGTCCTAAAGTGCAATACAGAGCCGTATAATAGAAGAGTTCCGACATCTCCATTCACTCCAATGGACCAGTTTTTTACTCTCAAGAGTTCCAGGAAGTAAGGTCCTGGATTAAGCAGCACTGTCGAGTTGCAGCAAAATAGACCGTTTGTGTTGTACTCTGAAAGGGTTTTTTCCCCCTTGAATCAAATTGTACATTATCAGCTTTATTTTAGCATGCAAAAGTAGCGCGAGACCCATTCCTGGCTGTTCATTGGCTAATGAGTCTCGCATTTTGGTCCTCCGCTGATGCCACTCTCTCTCTAGAGGACAGTAGTGCAATAGGGTGACTTGAACAAATCACACTGTACTGTTGCCAAGACAAATGTGATTGGTTAGTCAACTTGGATACTATTTCCATATTCCAATTCTCCACCATAACCCTAACAACAAGGGATAGGCTATAAATGGTACATGTTTAGATGTAAACAGTACTGTGTTTAAGCTACTGAAGATTATTAGGCTTGTGTTTTGGCAAAGCGTGTTATAAACAGAGTTCTTCTGGGTTAGTCAAAGACAATGATTAATGGAACCTGAAAAAACTGAAAAACAAATGGAAACAGCACTACAGTTGAGGCTGCTCAGTTTTTTGTTTGAAGATCAGTTAGTGGTTTGTGTTAAGTTTACTCATTGCAGCCAAACCCATTTTCAGAGTTAAGAGTACGGAGTCCTGTAATATACTCACACTCACTGCAAGTACTTCTACAAACTGCTATCTTGCAGTAAAGTACGAGACCAAGCAGTTACTGTACAATACAGCAACAACAGCATTAGTGTATAGGGGCATGCAGTATTATACAGACATTACAAAATGAAACTCAAGGACTTTCAAGCACTTTTTCAAGCACAATTTTTTCCCCTAACCCTATTTTAAAGGACTTCACACAAATCAAATAATTTTGATTGTGAATGGGACGGGAAAATATTTGTCTAAAGATTGCTTTGACTTTGAACAGATGCTCATACCTCAGTAAGCGCCTTTTGTCTTTTTAATACCAACTTTGGTGAAAATAGAAGACGTGACATCACTGACAGACAGCTTTATGTGGTTCATGTGAAATTCCAGGACTTTTAAGCACCTTGTTTAAAAAAAGGGGCTATTTTCAAGGTATTCCAGGACTTGCATTTTTTTTCTCTAAATCCAAGCACTTCAAGCACCTTGGCAGAACCCTGATTACCGGTATATCTCAACATTACTGCCCACCTGAAGCATTACAAGCTCTATTTATAGTGAATGTCATTCAATAGATTTCTTACAGGATAACATATTACTACTACTAAAGCTGTGTTCACACCAAGATATTTATTTTTCGCTCTGTCGCTTGATTCAACCCTTTGGAATCGCTCTGTCGCTCTGTTTAAATCGCTCGTCAACAGGCACAATAATTGACAGGGTTATAACGTTACGCAATGTCATGATATTTGTCCACTACGAGCCACCGTCATTGTTTACAAGCTAAAGCCTATCAGCGTGCTCCTAATGCGAGCTCCATACCGGTAGGACAGACTTCACTTCATGTCAGCTGTCAGCCTGTCAATGTGGCTTGTTGCCACACAATAAACCAGCGGTTTGTTCCAAGCCAGTGTGATCCTTGACTCGCTCTCACACGGCAGCCAATCAGCGTTGAACAGCGAGCGACTGATGCCAGCGTAATTTAGCTCGAGTTGGGATATTTCATCTGGGGCGACGAGCGTATTTTCTCCCTATCGCTCTGTCTCTGCCACTCGGACGCCCAGCGATTTTTCTCCCAGGCGAATATACGCTCAGTCGCTCGTTTGCATTGACTTTGTATGTAAACTCGACGCCAGCGAAAAACTTTAATAGGTCGGTGTGAACGCAGCTTAAGTAGGCATCTTAAGTGACTGACCTGTCTCTGCAGGTGAATGTTCTTCTCATTGTTAATATGGGAGTTCTGGTTTCTCCTCTTCATGTCGTCCAGTTGGTCTCGGAGGCCGTTGACTGCACAACAGAGGAACACAGACACACAGACAGACAGACAGACAGACAGACAGACAGACAGACAGACAGACAGACACTTTTAGGGTCATATTCAATTCAATCAAGCCCAGAGAGAATTTCCTTCAGAATTTGAAAATGGGTGAGCTTTTACAGCAGTAAGGCTCTTATATCGTCTCTATAACAAAATCAAAACAAAACATAAGAATTCTTTAAAAGTGAAATACACACAGGTTAACCCCAACCTTGGTGCACCTACTGAGAAGAGAAGTGAAAATCTCAAACCTCCCACAGGGTAAACAGAAAGATATATAGTGCTGTACATTTTAAACGCATCATAAAATATAATGCCTACTGGTGTGTGGAAGCATTAGGGGGGAAAGCAAAGTTAAGATTCAAAGTTTATCTCCGAGGTATTCTCTAGGTACCGTAAATTCCGGACTATAAGCCGCACCTTTTTTCCCGTTTTTTGGGCTTTTTTGGCCCCTGCGGCTTATATAACGGTGCGGCTTATCTATGGATTTTTTCAACAAAAAAAAAAAAAAAAAAAAAAAATCTCTCTTTTTTAGCACTCTTTCTAACTATAAATCCACTTCTGTTTTAATTTCCTCTCTTGCCCTCTTTTCACCACACTGTATGACACTGTATGACACTGTGTGCACTGTAAAAAAGAAACACAGGTGGTGTTGTGTTATGTTGTTTTGTTGAAATGTTAATAAATGGGAGCTTCCTCAAACAGCCATCTCTTTCCCGACAATCCCCTCTGTGCATGAACCCTTACATATGGTAATTAAACATTAAAACACAATAAAAAAAAAAAAAAAAAAAAAAAAAAAAAATACCATTAAAACAGCCGCGGCTTATAGTCCGGTGCGGCTTATATATGTAAAAAACAGTCAACTTTGCAGGTGCGGCTTATACACCGGTGCGGCTTATAGTCCGGAATTTACGGTACTTATAAAAGGTACTTGTAAAACTCAGGTATTTCTCCTTTATTCTGATCTTTTCTTCACTGAAGTGTCCACATGAACGTATTCTCATTGTACTTTGTAGTAGTACAGTGATTGTACAGTGACAATAAAGTTGCTTACTTAGAAAAACATCAGTGACACAAACATGTTACAAGAGATATCAAGTATGGTATTTTACATATTACACAGACAGTGAATGATTCCACAAAGCAAGAGAAGAGTAGCTGTGTGAACGTATGCCTCTGGGAAGCAGGTTCAGGCACAGTTTGAAAAATCCCTTTACTTACAGCAACTATGAGAACTGTTATTTCTCCTATGCTCTACTAGTCTAGCACCCAGTGTTTTTTCGCCAGTTGGTGGCAGTAACACCTTCACCATTTCAGTCTCCATGCATCAAAACCTCTCCAGTCCCAGAGAGTGAAAAGCCAGACAAGGCGCTTTGATGAGCTTCATACAACAAGCGTTTCAAGCAATCTGGAGGTGACCTTTTTATTTTACCACCAACGATTTCTGATGCTTGGAAAATGCTGGCAGTTCTAAGAACCACCATCTGACTGTGCTCATTTGATTTCCTCTGCTTCAATTCGCATAAATTTCATGATAACAATCTGATCTTTGAAAGCTTTTCAGTGCCAATACCTTTTGATGACTTCAGAATGGTACAGATGGATGGCAGTTCCAATACTACAGGTACTGTTTTTTGATAGCTAGCCCTATACACACAGCACCTCTGTGTGGTGTGTGTGTGTGACAGAGAGAGAGAGTGTGTGTGTGTGTGTGTGTGTGTGTGTGTGTGTGTGTGTGTGTGTGTGTGTGTGTGTGTGTGTGTGTGTGTGTGTGTGTGCGCGTGTGAGATGCATGTCCCATGTCACCTTCATTCTCCAGGCACCGTTTCCTGTCGGCTTCACTCTCTGCCTTGCGGTGGCTCTCCATGCTCTTGTGCTGCAGCAGTGCCTTCTCTCTCTCCAGCTGCCTCAGAGTCGACTCCAGACTCTTTCTGCCACTCACCTACGATCAAGCATCAGATACTCTGTTCAAAAAGCCCCACGATCAAGCATCAGATACTCTGTTCAAAAAGTCCTATGATCAAGCATCAGATATTCTGTTCAAAAAGTCCTACGATCAAGCATCAGATACTCTGTTCAAAAAGTCCTACGATCAAGCATCAGATACTCTGTTCAAAAAGCCCCACGATCAAGCATCAGATACTCTGTTGAAAAAGTCCTACGATCAAGCATCAGATACTCTGTTCAAAAAGCCCCACGATCAAGCATCAGATACTCTGTTCAAAAAGTCCTACGATCAAGCATCAGATACTCTGTTCAAAAAGTCCTACGATCAAGCATCAGATACTCTGTTCAAAAAACCCCACGATCAAGCATCAGATACTCTGTTCAAAAAGCCCCACGATCAAGCATCAGATACTCTGTTCAAAAAGTCCTATGGTCAAGCATCAGATACTCTGTTCAAAAAGTCCTACGATCAAGCATCAGATACTCTGTTCAAAAAGTCCTATGGTCAAGCATCAGATACTCTGTTCAAAAAGCCCCACGATCAAGCATCAGATATTCTGTTCAAAAAGTCCTACGATCAAGCATCAGATACTCTGTTCAAAAAGTCCTACGATCAAGCATCAGATACTCTGTTCAAAAAGCCCCACGATCAAGCATCAGATACTCTGTTCAAAAAGCCCCACGATCAAGCATCAGATACTCTGTTCAAAAAGTCCTACGATCAAGCATCAGATACTCTGTTCAAAAAGTCCTATGATCAAGCATCAGATATTCTGTTAAAAAAGTCCTATGATCAAGCATCAGATATTCTGTTCAAAAAGTCCTACGATCAAGCATCAGATACTCTGTTCAAAAAGTCCTATGGTCAAGCATCAGATACTCTGTTCAAAAAGTCCTACGATCAAGCACCAGATACTCTGTTCAAAAAGCCCCACGATCAAGCATCAGATATTCTGTTCAAAAAGTCCTATGGTCAAGCATCAGATACTCTGTTCAAAAAGTCCTATGGTCAAGCATCAGATACTCTGTTCAAAAAGTCCTATGGTCAAGCATCAGATACTCTGTTAAAAAAGTCCTATGGTCAAGCATCAGATACTCTGTTCAAAAAGTCCTACGGTCAAGCATCAGATACTCTGTTCAAAAAGTCCTACGGTCAAGCATCAGATACTCTGTTCAAAATGTCCTATGATCAAGCATCAGATACTCTGTTCAAAAAGTCCTATGGTCAAGCATCAGATACTCTGTTCAAAAAGTCCTATGGTCAAGCATCAGATACTCTGTTCAAAAAGTCCTATGGTCAAGCATCAGATACTCTGTTCAAAAAGTCCTACGATCAAGCACCAGATACTCTGTTCAAAAAGCCCCACGATCAAGCATCAGATATTCTGTTCAAAAAGTCCTATGGTCAAGCATCAGATACTCTGTTCAAAAAGTCCTATGGTCAAGCATCAGATACTCTGTTCAAAAAGTCCTATGGTCAAGCATCAGATACTCTGTTAAAAAAGTCCTATGGTCAAGCATCAGATACTCTGTTCAAAAAGTCCTACGGTCAAGCATAAGATACTCTGTTCAAAAAGTCCTACGGTCAAGCATCAGATACTCTGTTCAAAATGTCCTATGATCAAGCATCAGATACTCTGTTCAAAAAGTCCTATGGTCAAGCATCAGATACTCTGTTCAAAAAGTCCTATGGTCAAGCATCAGATACTCTGTTCAAAAAGTCCTATGGTCAAGCATCAGATATTCTGTCCTATTGGATTGTGCTTTCACGCTGCCACGATTCCACCCGTTGCTTCATGGGAATTGGTTCCAGCCAATCCAATTGAGGCCCAACACAATTCGCAGACAAATAGACAAGTTATATCATAGTCTAATGTGATTATTAGAGTTGGGTTAGACTCACAAGTCCTCCAGGTGAATCTCTCTGGACGTGACATATTAGCATTACCCTCTCGTGTGTAGGACTTCCAAACTCTGCTGTGTTTTCAGCAGTCTTTTGTCTTGCTGCCTTCAGCCTCTTCTGACATAACATGTCTCCTTGCTTAGCCTCAACAGATGCCAATTTAATTTGAATCCCTATTAACTCAGTGTCAGTCATACGGAATGGAAAGGACACTTTCCACTTTCGGGGGTGCGCTGCACTGTATTCACTTCCCAGTCAGCAGTGCCGAGGCGTGCCTCCATCTCATCCCCTCCTCTCGCCCCTGTGCCAAATGCGCACAGACCTCAGCTATTATAGGCCTGCTTGTCACCAATGATGCTCTACTTACTTCTTAACCGATTTCTGTCAATAAAAATGCTCTGGAATCTCTGTCATCTGCTCGCTAATTATGTGTGTCAATTAGGTTCTTCTCACCATTCAATCAAAGAGTACAACTTGAAGTGTGAATGACGCATTTTGAGACAATTGCATCATCGCATCCGACACCTGACATCACTGACATGCTCTTTGATAGCCTATTGGAGATTTCTTTCTTCTTTTTATTAGATTGACATTATCATGCAGTTTTGAGGATAAAGCAGCATCTCCCTACAAGCAGTGGCGTTGTTCGGCCTGGGCTTTCAGGGCTACAGCCCCGCATCTTTGATGAAAAGCCCTGGATCTCAAATATGACTTTTTTTTTTTTTACAATTGTAATAGCTGACACCCCCCTATTCATCTCTCATTCCTGCTATAAAGCCATAAAAAATAATAATGATGGTATTGGTGAATTTTTAAAAGATGGTTAGGTCTAGAGGAAGTTACTCACACACATGCGCGTGCGCGCACGCACGCACGCGCACGCACACACACACACACACACACACACACACAGTATTATAGGCTACTTGAATCTTGGGGGGATGTACAGTATCCTTTATCTCACCCTCTTGTATCTTTGCTTACGTCATGACACTATACAAGAACTAACACAAATTACATGGAATAACAATTGCCATGATTTCACGTCACTCCATCCGTGTCTACTCTGTACCCCATCTAGCCACAACCCAGGGATGCCTGCCCACACTGTTGCCACACGCCGCACGTGGTCCAGGGCCGAATTTGCCCTTGTTTTCTTTGAGAGAAAAGAAAGGCTCGGGCATGACTAAAACCCCTCTATTGAAAACTATGGAATACTTCAAAACACAACCAGTGTGAATGAGACTAGAGTCTCTGTTGAGGTTATCTCCTTGCTGTCACGGCACGGCAGTTTCATGCGGCACCGCTATGACGACCAGTTGTGGGGGGGTTAGGGTTAGGGCACATTGGGGGGGTACTATTTGCAGTGGAAAACCAACAGGGACTACCAAAAGCGACTAAAGTCAACTTCAAGTAGAGTCGGGATGAGCCGGTACTATGCGGTGGAAAAGCACCATAATTAGCCTACCTCCTCCTCAAGTTCTTTGGTGATTTTCTCTAGACGACTAGTGGCAGCTCTGCAGAGAGGAAAAAGGAGGACAATCACGGCAGATCTGACAAATATGGACATGTGACAACTTAAGATCAAGTACTTTATTAGTACTTCCACGATCAGGGTATCACTACCATTACTATGTTGTTTTCATATGCCTCTAGTACCTGTATTTGTGCTCCACATCATCTTTGGACTGCATCTCAGCATGCAGCTGCTCCTCCAGTTGGAGAAGTTTCTTCTGCAGCGCTGCTGACTTGGGAGAGAAAAAGATCGACCAATCATTCACGTCATGGTGACTTAGCAGGAAGTTCAACGCAGGCTCACAACCAAAGATCGACCAATCATACACGTCATGGTGACTTAACAGGAAGTTCAACTCAGGCTCACAACCAAAGATCGACCAATCATACACGGCATGGTGACTTAGCAGGAAGTTCAACTCAGGCTCACAACCTTTGTTACATGTCAGCTCATCCATCCTTCTTGTCTCTCTCCACTGTGTACTATCACACAGGACAATAAGCTTTGATTCCTGGACCACCAAATAACAACCCACCAATAGGAAGGTGTGTTCCTTCCTGTAAATTAATTAAGCATGTAACAACAACATGGAAAAGAAAAAGATTAGGGGCTACTGAGAGAGACAGAAGGGACTGCAGAAAATACATTTGAAAAATTACAAAAACCTAAAAAGCACATTCAGCACTCATACTGCCAGTCCAACGCCAGGAGTCTGCTAACACAGCGTTTCAACAAGGGATGTCAAACTGCAAGTACAAACTGGACTTTTAGTCGTTTTTCAACTCCAAAGTTGAGGTTGATCATATTGAGTGGAACCCATTAATTCAGTAATGAAGTCAATGAGAGTGAGATTTCTCCCAAATAGCTTTAGCCACTTTAAATGAAAGCTGCTTAAGACTTTCTGCGTAGCTAAGAATATAGAAGTGGATCAGCTAAATAAATCCTCTCTTGTGTCACTGACATCCAGCTCTTGACACATAGTGTGTTGTTATGATGTTAGAATGATTACAAGGCTGTTCTTCTGTGTAGTCACCTCAAGTCCTCCTGAAGCTTGGGATCAATGTCTACATGACTGCAGCAGCCCAAGATGCACCTGACAAACACACCAGCTGTATGCTATAGTTATTACCTGACAAACACACCAGCTGTATGCTATAGTTATTACCTGACAAACACACCAGCTGTATGCTATAGTTATTACCTGACAAACACACCAGCTGTATGATATAGTTATGACCTGACAAACACACCAGCTGTATGCTATAGTTATTACCTGACAAACACACCAGCTGTACGCTATAGTTATTACCTGACAAACACACCAGCTGTATGCTATAGTTATGACCTGACAAACACACCAGCTGTATCCTATAGTTATTACCTGACAAACACACCAGCTGTATGCTATAGTTATTACCTGACAAACACACCAGCTGTATGCTATAGTTATTACCTGACAAACACACCAGCTGTATGCTGTAGTTATTACCTGACAAACACACCAGCTGTATGCTATAGTTATTACCTGACAAACACACCAGCTGTATGCTGTAGTTATTACCTGACAAACACACCAGCTGTATGCTGTAGTTATTACCTGACAAACACACCAGCTGTATGCTGTAGTTATTACCTGACAAACACACCAGCTGTATGCTGTAGTTATTACCTGACAAACACACCAGCTGTATGCTATAGTTATTACCTGACAAACACACCAGCTGTATGCTATAGTTATTACCTGACAAACACACCAGCTGTATGCTGTAGTTATTACCTGACAAACACACCAGCTGTATGCTGTAGTTATTACCTGACAAACACACCAGCTGTATGCTGTAGTTATTACCTGACAAACACACCAGCTGTACGCTATAGTTATGACCTGACAAACACACCAGCTGTATGCTATAGTTATTACCTGACAAACACACCAGCTGTATGCTATAGTTATTACCTGACAAACACACCAGCTGTATGCTATAGTTATTACCTGACAAACACACCAGCTGTATGCTGTAGTTATTACCTGACAAACACACCAGCTGTACGCTATAGTTATTACCTGACAAACACACCAGCTGTATGCTATAGTTATTACCTGACAAACACACCAGCTGTACGCTATAGTTATTACCTGACAAACACACCAGCTGTACACTGTAGTTATTACCTGACAAACACATCAGCTGTATGCTGTAGTTATGACCTGACAAACACACCAGCTGTACGCTATAGTTATTACCTGACAAACACACCAGCTGTATGCTATAGTTATTACCTGACAAACACACCAGCTGTATGCTGTAGTTATTACCTGACAAACACACCAGCTGGATGCTATAGTTATTACCTGACAAACACACCAGCTGTATGCTATAGTTATTACCTGACAAACACACCAGCTGTATGCTGTAGTTATTACCTGACAAACACACCAGCTGTATGCTGTAGTTATTACCTGACAAACACACCAGCTGTATGCTGTAGTTATTACCTGACAAACACACCAGCTGTATGCTGTAGTTATTACCTGACAAACACACCAGCTGTATGCTATAGTTATTACCTGACAAACACACCAGCTGTATGCTGTAGTTATTACCTGACAAACACACCAGCTGTACGCTATAGTTATGACCTGACAAACACACCAGCTGTATGCTATAGTTATTACCTGACAAACACACCAGCTGTATGCTATAGTTATTACCTGACAAACACACCAGCTGTATGCTATAGTTATTACCTGACAAACACACCAGCTGTATGCTGTAGTTATTACCTGACAAACACACCAGCTGTACGCTATAGTTATTACCTGACAAACACACCAGCTGTATGCTATAGTTATTACCTGACAAACACACCAGCTGTACGCTATAGTTATTACCTGACAAACACACCAGCTGTACACTGTAGTTATTACCTGACAAACACATCAGCTGTATGCTGTAGTTATGACCTGACAAACACACCAGCTGTACGCTATAGTTATTACCTGACAAACACACCAGCTGTATGCTATAGTTATTACCTGACAAACACACCAGCTGTATGCTGTAGTTATGACCTGACAAACACACCAGCTGTATGCTGTAGTTATTACCTGACAAACACACCAGCTGTATGCTATAGTTATTACCTGACAAACACACCAGCTGTATGCTATAGTTATTACCTGACAAACACACCAGCTGTACGCTATAGTTATTACCTGACAAACACACCAGCTGTATGCTGTAGTTATTACCTGACAAACACACCAGCTGTATGCTGTAGTTATGACCTGACAAACACACCAGCTGTACGCTATAGTTATTACCTGACAAACACACCAGCTGTACGCTATAGTTATTACCTGACAAACACACCAGCTGTATGCTGTAGTTATTACCTGACAAACACACCAGCTGGATGCTATAGTTATTACCTGACAAACACACCAGCTGTATGCTATAGTTATTACCTGACAAACACACCAGCTGTATGCTGTAGTTATTACCTGACAAACACACCAGCTGTATGCTGTAGTTATTACCTGACAAACACACCAGCTGTATGCTATAGTTATTACCTGACAAACACACCAGCTGTATGCTATAGTTATTACCTGACAAACACACCAGCTGGATGCTATAGTTATTACCTGACAAACACACCAGCTGTATGCTATAGTTATGACCTGACAAACACATCAGCTGTACGCTATAGTTATGACCTGACAAACACACCAGCTGTACGCTATAGTTATCACCTGACAAACACACCAGCTGTACGCTATAGTTATTACCTGACAAACACACCAGCTGTATGCTGTAGTTATTACCTGACAAACACACCAGCTGTACGCTATAGTTATGACCTGACAAACACATCAGCTGTACGCTATAGTTATGACCTGACAAACACACCAGCTGTACGCTATAGTTATTACCTGACAAACACACCAGCTGTACGCTATAGTTATTACCTGACAAACACACCAGCTGTATGCTATAGTTATTACCTGACAAACACACCAGCTGTATGCTATAGTTATTACCTGACAAACACACCAGCTGTATGCTGTAGTTATTACCTGACAAACACACCAGCTGTATGCTATAGTTATTACCTGACAAACACACCAGCTGTATGCTATAGTTATTACCTGACAAACACACCAGCTGTATGCTGTAGTTATTACCTGACAAACACACCAGCTGTATGCTATAGTTATTACCTGACAAACACACCAGCTGTACGCTATAGTTATTACCTGACAAACACACCAGCTGTATGCTATAGTTATTACCTGACAAACACACCAGCTGTATGCTATAGTTATTACCTGACAAACACACCAGCTGTACGCTATAGTTATTACCTGACAAACACACCAGCTGTATGCTGTAGCTATTACCTGACAAACACACCAGCTGTATGCTATAGTTATTACCTGACAAACACACCAGCTGTATGCTATAGTTATTACCTGACAAACACACCAGCTGTATGCTATAGTTATTACCTGACAAACACACCAGCTGTACGCTATAGTTATTACCTGACAAACACACCAGCTGTATGCTATAGTTATTACCTGACAAACACACCAGCTGTATGCTATAGTTATTACCTGACAAACACACCAGCTGTATGCTATAGTTATTACCTGACAAACACACCAGCTGTATGCTATAGTTATTACCTGACAAACACACCAGCTGTATGCTGTAGTTATTACCTGACAAACACACCAGCTGTATGCTATAGTTATTACCTGACAAACACACCAGCTGTATGCTATAGTTATTACCTGACAAACACACCAGCTGTATGCTGTAGTTATTACCTGACAAACACACCAGCTGTATGCTATAGTTATTACCTGACAAACACACCAGCTGTATGCTATAGTTATGACCTGACAAACACACCAGCTGTATGCTATAGTTATGACCTGACAAACACACCAGCTGTATGCTGTAGTTATTACCTGACAAACACACCAGCTGTATGCTATAGTTATTACCTGACAAACACACCAGCTGTATGCTGTAGTTATTACCTGACAAACACACCAGCTGTATGCTATAGTTATTACCTGACAAACACACCAGCTGTATGCTGTAGTTATTACCTGACAAACACACCAGCTGTATGCTATAGTTATTACCTGACAAACACACCAGCTGTATGCTATAGTTATTACCTGACAAACACACCAGCTGTATGCTATAGTTATTACCTGACAAACACACCAGCTGTATGCTATAGTTATGACCTGACAAACACACCAGCTGTATGCTATAGTTATGACCTGACAAACACACCAGCTGTATGCTGTAGTTATTACCTGACAAACACACCAGCTGTATGCTATAGTTATTACCTGACAAACACACCAGCTGTATGCTGTAGTTATTACCTGACAAACACACCAGCTGTATGCTATAGTTATTACCTGACAAACACACCAGCTGTATGCTATAGTTATTACCTGACAAACACACCAGCTGTATGCTATAGTTATTACCTGACAAACACACCAGCTGTATGCTATAGTTATTACCTGACAAACACACCAGCTGTATGCTGTAGTTATTACCTGACAAACACACCAGCTGTATGCTATAGTTATGACCTGACAAACACACCAGCTGTATGCTATAGTTATTACCTGACAAACACACCAGCTGTATGCTATAGTTATTACCTGACAAACACACCAGCTGTATGCTATAGTTATTACCTGACAAACACACCAGCTGTATGCTATAGTTATTACCTGACAAACACACCAGCTGTATGCTATAGTTATTACCTGACAAACACACCAGCTGTATGCTAGTTATGACCTGACAAACACACCAGCTGTATGCTATAGTTATTACCTGACAAACACACCAGCTGTATGCTAGTTATTACCTGACAAACACACCAGCTGTATGCTATAGTTATTACCTGACAAACACACCAGCTGTATGCTATAGTTATTACCTGACAAACACACCAGCTGTATGCTGTAGTTATTACCTGACAAACACACCAGCTGTACGCTATAGTTATTACCTGACAAACACACCAGCTGTATGCTATAGTTATTACCTGACAAACACACCAGCTGTATGCTATAGTTATTACCTGACAAACACACCAGCTGTATGCTATAGTTATTACCTGACAAACACACCAGCTGTACGCTATAGTTATTACCTGACAAACACACCAGCTGTATGCTATAGTTATTACCTGACAAACACACCAGCTGTATGCTATAGTTATTACCTGACAAACACACCAGCTGTATGCTATAGTTATTACCTGACAAACACACCAGCTGTACGCTATAGTTATGACCTGACAAACACACCAGCTGTATGCTATAGTTATTACCTGACAAACACACCAGCTGTATGCTGTAGTTATTACCTGACAAACACACCAGCTGTATGCTATAGTTATGACCTGACAAACACACCAGCTGTATGCTGTAGTTATGACCTGACAAACACACCAGCTGTATGCTATAGTTATTACCTGACAAACACACCAGCTGTATGCTGTAGTTATTACCTGACAAACACACCAGCTGTATGCTGTAGTTATTAAGAAATGAAAGGACCTACCTCTCCTTTCGAGTTCTCATGCGCAACTGAGGAATTGTTGGAAGAACTTAGTAACCTGAAGAAAGAAAAGGACTAAATCAATATGCTTCCATTCCATTCCTTGGTTTTACTGCATATCTAGTGTTGGTTATGAATCGTTGCACATGCTGTGAGTGTTTTATGCCCGGTGGGAATTCAGGTAAACTAGACTAAATTAGATGCTTAGAACTTGAATGATCCCTGTGGGATAAAATGAGACATCAGCGCAGACAACAGGATACAGCCGACAGTAAGACGAGCACAACAAGTAATTATATTAGCAACTGAACATCTTGAAAACAATACGACAGACAAATGAATGAGGATCCAATATCTTTGTTGACAGATTTACAGGTGTGAAGCAGACGTGCGGTTATGAATTGCTAGTTATTCACATTATCAGGTGTTTCAATGGAAGAAAATATATAACTAAATTAATTTAGTTCAAAATGCAAATGTGCATTACAAGCTATTCACACTGATTTACAAGGTTCCTACACATTTTCAATTAAAAAAAAATCCATATTTTTTCCAGACTGATTTGTTCCCTGAGCAGAGACATGACCCCCAACACACACACACACACACACACACACACACACACACACACACACACTTTAAAGGTCAGGGGCCGGTTGCACAAAGCACCTTAAAGGACGGCTTTACCGTGGGGAATATGAATATATATCAATCTCACGCCCCTAAGGTTTTAGAATCCGTTGAAATATTTTGAAATGGAGCTTCACTGCCTGACCTATCAGGCATCTCTCACATTTTTAGGGAAGCCGGATGACGCGTTACGCGTCACCCGGCTTCCCTCCCCGCTTGCGGAACTCGAGCGCCTATGAACTACAAGTCTTGTGAGCCATGGTCCCGCCTCTAGAGGTCCTCCACGCCCCTTCAGAGCTCTCGACGAAAAGCAAAAGGCAGCCATCTTGTTCACCCGCATAGCATACTGTAGCTAGGTTAGCTTTCCATAGCTCCTTGCCAAGAGACCATATCTCTGGAACGGAAGCACCAAAAGACACGGGACTGGCGGCATTGGAAAGCTCGTCAAATTTTACATCTAGTAGTAGGTGAGTTGAAGTAACGAAATCAACGCTGAGCAATGTACCCATTTTTACACATTTTTACAGAAAATAGTTACAACATCAGATGCGCGTAACTCCTACGAAAATGCCTTAAAATGCATGAAAAAAAAATTATGAAGACATCTCCCGACATATATACTACCGTTTACATTTGGTGCAATTTGGAGGCAATTTTATTTTCGATTTATTTCTTCTTCTTTGTATCTTTTATTGTCGAAGCCTTCTTCTTCTTCTTTGAGTTTTATGGCGGTTGGCAAACATATATGTGCATTACCGCCACCTACTGGAGTTTGATATCAGCCAAATGCCTGAGGGGTGGGCATGAAAACGAAGGCCACGCGAGCCCAGTGCATTGTGGGAAATGTAGTATTTCGGGTCCCCGCACCCGCCCCTCCCCTCCACCACCCCCCGCCTCCACACAGAGTGGATTTCTGGTGATATCTCTGGCGGGAAACAACCAATTTAAAAAATTTCAACGGATTCGAAAACCTTAGGGGCGTGAGATTTAATATATTCATATTCCCCACGGTAAAGCCGGCCTTTAAGTTAAGATTTTCCTTAGAGTCCCAGTTAAGGTGTCCATAAAATCAAATCGGTTGCACAAAATACCCTTAAATCTTCTCTATAGACGCTTTTAATTTGACAATCTAAACATTCAAAATTGCCCCTAGCTTACTTCCTGTTGCAATGTTTGCTAATACAATAGCTGACAGGAAATAAGTTAGGGTTCAAACTGTTCCCATAGCAACACAATTCCGTGAAAACCGTCTATAAGGTTAATCATTTTAGGGAAAACGTAAGAAGAAGATTTAAGGGTGTTTTGTGCAGTCAATTCTATTTTATGGACACCTTAACTCGGACCCTAAGGAAAATCATAACTTAAGGTGCGTTGTGCAACCGGCCTCTGCACTTTAAATTTCTTGTGATTGTCTTTCTATATTGTTTTTGTCTTCTACTACTGATGTGACGGCTACGCTGCATACTTGCACTAACTCAAATTCCTCTGATGTAATCTGATTATTTACTGTGGCTATTAAAGTGAATTTGAGTTTGAATCTGAATCTGAATATCACTGTATAGATGAAAACTGTTCTTCACAGTGACACATATCAGAACATGTGAGATGCTTGGCATGGTTCCTACACCGTTTCCATTTTAAAATTCCATATTTTTTCCAGACCCCATATTCTTGACTGGATTTGATTTTGGTGGGTATTTGATGATATAATACGCGCTGACAGTGCCTGGGTAATACGAGCATCCCTCTATCTGAACATTATTCTTCGCATCAACGAAAACTCTGGACTCAAAGTGGGTCTACAACAACAGAAAAGCTGTAATTATGTGTGTATCGGACCTGAACCACAACATTTGTTATACTTTTCCAGTTTTGTTTTGTTTCCAAATTCCCAAACTATTCAAGACCTGGAAATGATCAAATTCATTTTCAATACTTTTCCAGACCTGCCTAGGAACCCTGCATATAGATGTACAATATGAAACAGAAATATTTGCAGAAGATGAATATATGCATATAATATTGAAGTGTGCCTTTATTACTTTTCAAACTAGTAATAATGTTACTAATCTTAATCTGAGTGTTGACGGTGATACCCATCCGTGTTTCATGTCTGTCTCTTTTATGTTTTATGTTCAGAGGACCGCAATGGAAATAAGCCTGTGGCTTTATTGTGTTTTTATCCTCGGTGATTGTCTGTTTTTGTATTTGTGCCCTGTTTTGTTGACATCACCAAATAAAGTAAATCAATCAATCAATGCAGAATGAATATATAAACAGTCTCACAAATCAACAGAATCAACTTACTGGTCTTCTTTGAAGTAGGTGAAGCCAACAAAGGGCAACTGATTTCCAACGAAGGCCTTAGGCGTGGGGAATGTTTCCACATCGCCCTTGTCTTCCTCGATCTCGTCAAAGTTGCTGGTGTCTATGTCACTGCTCAGCTCCGGGACCACAGGGGCAACCGCTGAGGAGAGACGATGGTGAAAGAGAAAGAAACATGAGAGAGAACGTGAATGGTGGAAAAGGAGGTACTGTGTGAAGTCTAGTCCTTGAACCAGTTAAAATAGTCATTCTATTCACCTTATGTAGAAGAGACCGTCTGTCTTGATAGACTAAGAGGAAGTGTAAATACAATCAGAAGTTCTGATTGTATTTACACTTCCGGTGACTCATAAACCTAGTCTGACTCATAATGTGAGTCAAACTAGGTTTGACCAGGTGGGTTAGACTAGTTTGAGCAGGTAAAACAGCCGGCGTTTTGAACAGGAAATCGTGATACAATGGGTCAAGTGGGCGGGGCTACATAAGGTGAATAGGATCAGCTGAAAACATGTCCCCATTGAAATGTGTTGATACCGTCATTCTATACTATATAGCCTGGTCAACCAGCCGGTCACGTGAACTCACACTGTTTCGTTCTGCGTTTCCGTCTAGCCTCCAGCCCTGGGCGGGTGTTTTCAGAAATTAGTGCTCTAGCCAATCAGGGAGCTGCCTCGTAGTTGACATCGTAACCGGCCAATCAGGAACGCTGCTGGCAAAACAGTAATGGCTGCCTCCGTGGCTCTCTTGCTCAAGCAGTAACGTCAACATTCGTCGAGTTTAAACAGCCATAAGTGCAGTTAATGCAGAAATAGACTCAATAACAATTAAACAAGAACAGGAGCATGCAACAGCGGTGTTTCTTGGTGGAAAATACGTTTTCACTGTTCTTGGATTGGGTCCGACGCTGATTGGCTGAAGGACTGGCTGCTTCGACCCGCTGAAATGACTGAGCACACCACTGAGTCCAGATGGATTCACAAAACCAAACTAAATGTGAGTTCATGGATCTGGATGTTTTAACCAGATCACCAATCATTCTATAGGATCAGCTGAAAACATGCTCCCATTGAGCTGTGTTCATACTAACTGTCTCTGATGGTGTCGAAGGTCCACAGGTCGTTCTTGAAGAAAGGGTGCCGCTTGATTTCCCCCACGCCATTCCTGCCCAATCGCACCTCCCTCAAAACAAAAGAGACTGAATAAGTGGGACAACAATGACAGTTACAGTTAGGGCTGGGTGTCAAACTTCTACACGTTTATGTATCGACCGAATTACGTCAATACTATAGAGTATAGATTCACTTCGAGTATCAATTCACCAAATTTTAATACCTATGTGCACATTTTGTTTTTTCCTAGTTGCCCTTGAATGCAGCAAACGATCGCGAGATTACCAAATAATGTTCTAAATAAATAACCGTTGAAATTGAGAAGTTTGGACTTATTTTTTTACAACTGAAAATTGTGAAATTACCTTTCTTTTCTTTTGGTAAATGGCCTGCATTTATATAGCGCTTTTATCCAAAGCGCTTTACAATCAGTACATTCACCCATTCACACACCGATGGCGGCAGGTTAGCACGCAGGGTGCTGGCACACCAACGGGAGCAATTTGGGGTTCAGTGTCTTGCCCAAGGACACTTCGACATGCAGACTGGAGGAGCCGGGAATCGAACCACCGACCTCTTTTATCCAAAGCGATTAGTGGATGACCCGCTCTACCTCCTGAGCTACAGCCGCCCCATCTTTTTTTTTTTACAGAGAGAGCAAAGCATCGCAAAATGTGTCATTCAGGAACCGGTATCGAAGTCAAGGTACCGGTATCAATGTAGATTTTTTTTTTACGATACCCACCCAGCCCTAGTTACAGTTAGTCCATTTTGTGCTCTGTTAAACAGCTGTGGGAATGGGTTAAGACCCCACAAACTACCAATAAATATATGATGTCTCTCATGAATTTGTTTGGTATGTTTTATGTTACATTATTGCCATACTTTAAAAAATGTGATGTAAACGGTTTAGAGCCGCACTAGACAACATATTTATGTACAAATACAATTGTGGAGTTGTAACAAAGAAGAGCATCCATCCCTTAGCAAGATTCGGCCCCCACATGCCTGAATGAAAGATTGAAAGACCGGTTGATTGATTGGTTGAGTGGACAGATAGACAAACAGAAAGGCTGATTGATTGGTTGGTTGAGTGGACAGATAGACAAACAGAAAGACTGATTGGTTGGTTGGTTGAGTGCACAGATAGACAAACAGAAAGAGTGATTGGTTGGTTGGTTGAGTGGACAGATAGACAGACAAACAGAAAGACTGATTGGTTGAATGGACAGATAGACAAACAGAAAGGCCGATTGGTTGATTGGTTGAGTGGACAGATAGACAAACAGAAAGACTGATTGGTTGATTGGTTGAGTGGAGAGATAGACAGACAAACAGAAAGACTGATTGGTTGAGTGGACAGATAGACAAACAGAAAGACTGATTGGTTGGTTGGTTGAGTGGACAGATAGACAGACAAACAGAGGATGGATGAATGACTTCAGTTAGCTGATTCTTTTAGCTCCCTATACCTATCAGTAAGGAAGGCACAGATGATATTCTTGGCGTCCTTTGAGATCTCCACATCGTCCGGGAAGTTGAGGGAGTTCTTATGGTCCATGATCTTACTGTAGGTTCCCACCAGAGAGTCAGCATAGAATGGAGTATCACCTAACCGAGATGACAGTAATGAAGTTAGCTATAATATACAGTACTAGGATGACAAATTCAACTGAACAGTTGCTTTTTGCACACAGATGATCCCAAAATGCTACATATATTATAGCTTGATTTGTCCATTCTTGTCCTGTGACATTCTTGTGTCCAAAACAAATGTTCACTGACCAACCAGCATCTCGAAGATGAAGACCCCTACGGACCACCAGTCACACTCTCTCCCATAATAGCCATCTCCTCCCTGGGATTTCAGCACCTCAGGAGAGATGTAGTCCGGAGTGCCGACTGCCGTATCACAGTGCACCATGCCGGTCTGCAACAGAAATGGAGACACATTCAGGAACTCAGAAATTCAATAACCTTCAGGAGAAGATTCCTCAAAGAAAGTCTCGACAGACTCACAGTCGGCATCCTGGCTCCTAGCCTCATAGATAGCCACACTATCATCAAGCCAATTCAGAAGTTGAATTGAACAATGAAAGGTAACATGCCTAACAGAGGAAGTCTTCAACCCTGTTACCATTGCCGAAAGTACAAGAGGATCTGTTCATCTAGAAATAAGATATTTTTCAGAAGCTTGGGACGCTCCTGCGTCGATGTTTCAGCGATGTGACACAACTCACAGAGTCCATCTTCATGCACGTGCCGAAGTCGGCCAGCTTGAGATGTCCGAGTCGGTCCAGCAGCATGTTGTCCGGCTTGACGTCGCGGTGGATGAAGCCCATGGAGTGGATGGCGTCCAGGGCCATCACCACCTCCGCCGTGTAGAACTTGGCCCATTTCTCGGGCACGTCGTAGGTGCTGGTCAGGTTGACCAGGTCGCCGCCAGGCATGTACTCCATCACCATGTAGAGGTGGAGCTCGTCTTGGAAGGCGCAGCACAACTGAACACAGAAACAAGAACATTGTTAACACAAGCTCATATTACTGGTGGTGGCTAAAATCCTATTCTACTGGTAATGGTCACACAATGCGGATGACACCGTCCTCTGTGGATCCACTCTTACTCAAGCCCTCGGCTATTTGCAGACTGCTTGTACTCATGTGGAGTCTCAGCCAGCTTGTCCTAAATGTTGCCAAAACTAAATTCATTGTGTTTTCAAATGGCAGGAAAACCACAGATCCTCCTCCCAAAATATTATCCTTGCAGGGCAGCCAGATCGATTTAGTGTCACATTATAAGTATTTGGGCATTTTAATTGACGATGGTTTATCTTTCAGACTCCACATTGAAAGCCTTATTATTAAAAGGTTGATGGCTTTCTCCTTTTGAAGCAGGTTGTGCTTTTCTTTCGCTGCCAGAAAAGAAATGGTTGCAACCAACCTTCCACCCTGTATTCAACTATGGTGATCTATTGTATACGCATGCCCATGTCCATTGTCTGCACAGTGGACACTGTGTATCATGGTGCTCTGAGGTTTGTTACGGGCTGTAAAGATCTTGTCAAGAAGGCTTGTGTGTATTCTGCATCTACAGTACAGCCTGGGAACTTACTTCAGAGCAACCTAAAACTGAACGAACCGTTTCCATTTGGAAGTTTAAAAAATCGAACGTTGTAATTGCCTTTGTTTGTTTTACTGCATGTTTGTGCCTTGGTCCGTTTTAATGTTGTTGTAACTTTATCTCTTTTAGGCCTTGGCCACACTGATCCGTGGTGTCTGTCCGTGTGTGTTCATTTCTCTGTTCACTTCCAATCATTTTCAATGACAGCTGTCCGACTGTCCGTGGAGCACTCAGAAGCGTACGTATCCAGAAGATTTGCATACGTTTTGATGGACAGAAAGTTGAAGAGGGATGAACTTTTTCTGGATGGACGTATCGGATGGTCACTGTCCGTTTAGCCAATCAGAGTCGAGGTCTCGAGAGGAGGCGTTCTGAGATTTGTTTCAACTTTTCAAAGAAGATGGCGGCCGAGGCGGTGAAGGAGGCTATAATTAATGCTGTGTACTATACACCATCCTGCTGTTGTACAACGTGACTTCAAAAGATTACAAAAACAAAAACAAAACGGAGACAGCCTGGCATAATGTTGGGATGATTGTGGGATTACCAGGTCAGTATTATAGGCTGCTGCAGTGCTACTGTATTTTAACATGTTAGCTGACGCTAGGTTACACATCTGTCCGTTAAAACAATGCATCGGACAGACATCTGTCTGTTCAATAATTCTGTCCATTTTCTGACGGATCAGTGTGGCCAAGGCCTTATGCTGCTATCTTGGCCAGGCTACCCTTGAAAGAGATGTTTTTTGTATTTCAACGGGACCAACCCATTTAAATAAAGTTTAAATAAATAAATGAAAAACATTCTTTGGTTGAGAATATAAGACTGCAAGCATCAAAACAACAGTAACCACACCTGTACAACCCAGGGACTGTTGGCGAAGGCCATGATGTCCCTCTCCTCCCAGAAGAAGGCGGAGTCTGAGCGCTTGATCATCTCAAACTTGCTCAGTAGCTTCATGGCATAGACCTTCTGAGAGGCTTTGTGCCTCACCTGAGTGGTGGAGGGGGCAGAACAAGTGATGACTACTTAACACCAACAGGTACTCTCTAGTAGCATCTCTTTACATGTAGCTTTGGCAAAGCAATCCTACATAGCAGTGTATTCCTACAGTAGCTAGAAAAGCGTCCGTAAAGCTAAAATAACATGATGCAAATGAAAGAATACATTTCAAAGAATACTCACCAGCTGAACCTCACCAAATGCTCCTCTGCCAATGACTTTAACTCTGTCAAAGTCCTCCGACTTCGTCTGGAGGTCCCGAATCAGCCCCATGACTTTCTCATCTAAGGTTACAAAATAAAATAAAATAAAATAAAAATAAATAAATAAGAGAGCATGTCAACAATTCAAATAAAAAGAAAGTGTCCATAAACCAATAACAACAATGTTTTTAGATCAATTTACTCCAATCATCAAAGTACAGCTGTAAATACATCCTTAATGTGTCTCTCTCACACACACACACACACACACACACACACGCACGCACGCACACACACACACACACACACACAAAACTTACATCTGATTAAAAAGGTGTCGATGTTTTTATTTTTCCGTAGTGCAGGATAGTCCAAGTCTAAAACCACAGCGTTTATGGAGTCCTATAAGGAAAGAAAGGAGAATCCTTCAAGTTTGAACAGAAAACATGGAAGAAATTGAAAACACAGCATCCAACTAAATAGACTACGGTAGTCTTTCTGCAAAATCTTGTAAAAATGGTGAAAAGTAAACTGAAAATCTCAATGAAATTGATCTGATTAAATTGCCAGATCACAGTGCAGTTACTGGGGTCTAATGTGTGGTCCTGCATTACCAGCAGCACCTGGCTTGAGAGGCAGGCCATTGATAAGACATTAGCCTGCATGATGTGAGGAAAATCTGCAATATGACTTGCGATAAACAAATATTGAAGCATGCAATAAACAAACAAATATTGAAGTATGCATATTAGTTATACACTTCCTATGTCTTTCTGCTTTAATACTGCCAACATAAGCATGGCTCTCTGTTAGCAACTCGAGCTGAAACGACACACAGCGTGTTTGGGTTTTGGTGGAGGGGTGGAGCGCACCACTGCAAGGGAAAGGTGTGCGCTGGATTTACAACACAAAACGATCGCATGCTGAGTGTGAATGCATGGCGTGTGGAAATAAAACGATTTGAGTTAATAATTCATTTCAGGCAGTCTTTGTGATGTGTTTATTGCATTATGTTCATATCGCGATGACGATTAAAATACAATTTATTGTGGAGCCCTATAAGACATAGTCAATGAGTAAATTGGTTAATATAATCTGTGAGTGAGTGAGTGAATTAATTAGTTAATAAGACACGCTTCCCTCAAGCAAGTATAATGCTGTATAAGAGGGATTAACACCAGGACCAGGATCCTGCAATCTCCTGCCCTGATTCTCTCCAGCTTGCCCCTTAGATTAGAGTACCCAGGGACTCAGACACTTATGGCTCATTTCCACCACATTTTACAGCCCTGCACAGCTCGTCACCACTCGGCTCTATTTGTTTCGACCCGATGGATGTTTTGTTTCCACCGCTGCTGATCTGCCCCCGCCCACCCCCGCCCAAAACTGGTCGATAACGTTAAAATTAAATCCATACACAGAACTTTTAAACTGTTTATGAAATACTGGTGCCTCTAAATGACCTACAGTACAGTGTACATGGGCAAATGTGAGAATGGATATCACTTTGTTGTTAGTCAAACTCACATGCATGCGCTGCGCGAGGGACGGGGGTTGCGCTACAGAGTGAAGCCTCTACCCCGGCGGCCTCTCACCAGGCAAGACCGCGGCTTCACCAAAGCACCTGCGGCCTAGCGGAGCCGACGCTGCACTCAACTACAAGGGCTTCCTGAGCAGCGGACTTTGTCTCTCTCAAAACAATTGAAACCCACCGCCATGTTAAAGCTGAGTAAGGAGATCGATTTTATTTCACCAGAGGCGAAGGCAGCAACACAAAAGACTGATGGAAATAACATAACAGAAGAGAAGGTAAGCCCCACTAAACTGGTATGCAGCATTGCATTGACAGTCAGTAGATAGAGTAAACACAATTCTGCCTGACCAATCAGTCGTCTGCAGTGTTTTCACGTCACCGTATGAACCCGGGTTCACAGTGCTAGAACCTCAACAGAGCAGGGACCAAAAGCAGCACGACTCAACCCCGACTCAACCCGGGCTGTCCACGTTTTTGATCGGTGGAATGAGACAAAAAAGCGAGACGAGCTGGGCGGGGCCGCGTTGATACCAGCGGTGGAAATGGGCCATTAGAGTACCCAGGGAATCAGACACTTAGAGTACCCAGGGAATCAGACACTTAGAGTACCCAGGGAACCAGACACTTGGTACCCAGGGACTCAGACACTTAAGAGTACCCAGGGACTCAGACACTGCATAGATCCATGTTGTGCAAAGATCAAGCATGGGTCCATATGGAGAGAGAAAAATAAGTACAAGATAGATTCTGTCCAGTCCCACGCTGCAATATAGGCCTAATTAATTATCAGTTTATTTGAATGTCATTTATCTTTTTAGCTCCCTAACTCAGTGTTTCCCAACCAGGGGTACGTGTTGCTAAAATGGTATATGCAACTAGCTCCCCCCTGGTAGTTGTCAACTGGCTTCAATCATAACCTGTCAGAATTATTCATTCATCTAATACTCAGTTTTGAGTTCGATACTAACGGTTTAATATTAGGGGTGTCAAAATTAATCGTATAATCGATGCATCGTGATGCGGACGTGTGAATCGAATCGAATCGTTGACAGATGAATCGTTGAATCGTTTATGTTTATATCTCTGTTGACATTCAGATTTTAAAGCACTTTCTAAGTAAAAAAGGGAGTTGATATTTATCTGACTGCTTGTATTAATTGTAGCCATGTGCAGTAATAGTACAGAAAATTGAGGATTTGATACTTGGAGCTGCAATACTTTGAGCTGTATCGTGATGCATCGTGGAATCGAATTGAATCGTTGACAGATGAATCGTAATCGAATCGAATGGTGAGGCCAGTGAAGATTCACAGCCCTATTTAATATGAGTTTAATAGAACACATTTAGGAGTATCATAACACACATGAGTGAGGGGGTACTATTGGCATCGCAGGGTACAAGGGTACATGTGACAAAAAAGTTTGGGAACCAGTAACACTGCCCTAACAGATGGTCAGCTGCCTTTATCACATCCAGGGAGAATAAAACTGAGCCTTTTAGCTAATTTAGCTCAGAGCATATTAGCCTACTTAAACTCTACACTGTACAGACAGAGGCACTGTGCATACAAGTGTGATTTACTATACAATTCCAGAGTAAAGCGGATCATAAAAAGATATACAGTACCACTGTTATGCAGCCTAACATGAACACATTATATAGCAACGCTAAATACAGAAGTTCATTCTCCCATCAAGATTAATCTGCATACAAGTAGATGATTATGGTTGTATGAAAATTAGGGGTGGGGGGGGGGGGGGAAATCGATTCTTAGATGCATCGAGATGCGGACGTGGACGATTATGAATCGATTCACAAATGTCGACAATCGATTTTTTTTTAATGTTGACTGAACGAAAAGGCGGAACTAAACTGAACTAAAATGCAGCGTCCGTCCGGACAGTTTACAGCGTGGCGCAGCTGAAAGCAAAACAAAGGCGTGTGAAGATGCCAAAACAATAACATGAAATCAGACACACCGGCTGTAGTTGCTCCCAACCAGCCAACAATCGAGCAAGCAATGCTATCAAAGCATCCACCCAACTCAGAAAGGGCGAAACAAATCACAAAATCCATTGCAACTTTCATTGCCATGGATATACGCCCGTACTCAGTCATTGAGAACCAGGGATTCCGCGCTATATTGCGCACTTTGGAGCCGAGGTACAACGTCCCATCTCGCTGGTTTTTTACCGACACAGTGATCCCCAGACTGTACAATGAGACCAAAGCCCAAGTTATGGACTCACTGAAGAAAGCGGGTAGGATATCTCTTAAAGCAGCTACGAGCAACTTTTTCGATTGTTATTAAACAGTATAAATTTAATATCAATGCATCACATCTTACCTCTAATAGTCGACGATACCAACACAGAGTAGTCTCGCTTGAACCCCGAGTGAATCGGCCAGTGTTAGTGTGTCTGTAGCCAGGGCAGATCAGGAATTGAAATGAAACGGTTTGCAGCAGCCACTTCGGCCATAACCACAAAATAACTTCCAAAAAACCTGTTAGAATATAACGAGAGATGTTCCCGCGAGTATGCGTGGCGTTCACATTGTTTATGTTATGTTGCTAGGCAGCGCAAACGGCGTAAAAAGGCAGCTGCGTTTCACTTCCTGGTTTCACTTCCGCGTTTCACTTCCGGGTTACCCGGTCCGGTCGCTCTAGAGAGCCCCCTGTTGGCGCGAGTTTAGACAGACTATAGACTTAATAATCACCTAAGGGAGCAATCTCAGATACACACGGCTTTGGTCTCGTCGACTATTAGAGGTAAGATGTGATGCATTGATATTAAATTTATACTGTTTAATAACAATCGAAAAAGTTGCTCGTAGCTGCTTTAACTTGTGATGCGTGATGCATTGTTACTGTGCACTTCATCACTGAACACTGGCAGTGGCAGCTAGCGTCTCATGGACTCCAAACAAGAGTGATGACTGAGAGCCACACGGGTGCAAATGTGGCAGAGCTGTTACAACATGTAGAAGAAGTGATTCAGAATATGCTGAAGTGACGTTAATTTACTACAAGGATGCTGCTACAGGCACAACTGTCACACTTGTGTTTCTTTTCCTGTTGGTTCTTTACAATGCTGGGAGATATGTTGGTAAATGTAACCTTCCAGTTGACAAAACAATTCCATTTGCTTTGTTAATAAAAGATAATGGAAGTAAATTCATCTGTTGATTTTAATTATGGATCATTACAATGCAATTCAAAATGCACTTTATTTTAACACAGTGAGAAAAAAAAGATGCATCTATAATCGATGGCATCGATAATGGTTTGATCATGGAGTCGTAGCCCTCAGAAGCATCGTGAGGTGCCTAGAGATTCCCACCCCTAGAGAAAAGCACAGCTCAAGGTGTGAGGATGAGGATTCAAAGGTACCTTTACATTTTCACAATAATTCCAAGATTTTCTTCTATTAACTAGATTCTGCTCATTAAAAGCCAGATTATAGAAAACTATTTTGCAAACCGTGAGGATGTTTGATAGCAGAAGCAAAGTGTTTCATCCCTGACTGACTGAGGTCATGTAAATGTTACTTCCTGATGACTATGGAGCTGTAGCACCATGGCAGGAAAAAAATAAAAAAAATAAAAGAACGCTCCCAACTCTCTCAATTTGTCTGATGTAAAAACGTTGAGCCAGTCAGGCCAACTGGCAAACATGTACCAGCCAATAAAGCCAGTGTAGTGCAGGATTGACTGGGCTACATATAGCGGGCCTACCTCCAGACTGAAGATGATCCAGAGCCACAGACTGTGGTTTTTAGGGTGTTTGTTTCCTGTATATCATCTGACCATTGCACAGGACACAAACACTTCCACATCATCACTGTCGTGTAGTGGACGAATATTAGGGTGTCTGAATGAAAACCCAACTGCTTTTGCCTGGGAAAATTCCCTCCCCAACATTTCAACTTGAGTGCACACACAACTCAAACTGCACAAAGAATGGTGTCAACTAAAAGCCCAGTTCCTCATGATAAGGAATTGATCAAGCCATTGTGTCACCAGTAGCCTAGTTGATGTCGTGTGATATTTTGTCTTTAGGTTCATCAACTGACAAAATGACAAACGGGCTTCTGTCATTCATTCAATTTGTAACGATTTCTGCTCGCTTTCGGAAGCAGTCACTCTTAAAAATAATATTATGCAGTGAACTCTCCTCTCAGCCCAACATGCAGAGTCATTGGTAGAGTTTTATTTACCCCACTCATTGATATCTGGTACCGTTTATTTATGCTGCAGCTGCAAAAATCTTACTTTGGGTTTTTCCTTTAACCTCTATTCCAATTTTCCAATTTTCCATTGTTTCTACCACAGAGAGTGCGGGTGCAGTATGTCAGCCTCGTTTCCAAAAAGATAGAGTTCACCGAGGCAGTTCACCATTCACAGTTGCTTGGAATTGTGAAATAAACGTAATACAAAAATAAAATGCAGTTGTTTCATTGTCATTTTTTTAAACTGTAGTGTTGCAGACCAGCAGAAGCGTTCACAAAGCTGAGGCTGAGGTCAAAGGTCAAAGGTCAAATCTGCTGTGTGTAACCCTGCTTTCTCCTCCTATGAATGAAGTTTAGCAACATTCAGCAGCTACACTGCGGCCAGCTTCAGTTACATGCTCCTACTGCTGCGAGGAGCCGATGGCTGCACCTGGTCGGCATTTAACGTTAGTTACAAAAGCACGTCGACAGTGTTTTCTCACTGCCAGACAGTACAGTAGGGGTTGACAGATACTAGCTAGTCCTACCGGTCACACAGCCAGCGCTCTCAGTCCTCGCTGCTCGTTAACATGTTCACTGCCATTGGCGAGTTGACTCGTCAAAAAAAATCCAACGGTTGACTGCCATTGACGAGTCAAGTCGTCAAAAAAAAAAAAAAAAAAGTTTTTGACGGTGGGACGTGGATCAACGCCCCCCACGTCTCCTATAAAAATATGGGAGCCACCGAACGTGTACAACCCATTCCACCGACCCACTAAGTGGCGACAGTGCTCTCCAGACTAGAAAAAGCCGAGCCAAAACTGCAGGGGAACGCGCGAGGAAACCATTCTCATACTGTAAAATGGATTGGCGAAAACGCTTTCGCTTTCGCGCATTATCGCGCTGGGGGATTGCAAATTTGCATAATAGATTATGCGTGCAACACACTTTGAAACACCGGCAGAAAGCCCACAATCGCACGCAGCTTCATTCCAGCTGAGCTCACAACCGAAACGACTCATGCAGACTCGCCCAAAGAGCAGCCGCCAGCAGCCAGGCAGCACAGACAGGCAGAGCCTCGCTTGTACCGCTGCAGCCACGGAGAGAGGAGAACACACACGGAGGGAGGAGTTTGAAGGAGAGGGGGGTTTCCTGCTGCTATGGAGGAAATTACTGTTCAAAACTATTGTTTAGATGTCTGACGTCTTACGCCAAAAATAAATGGTTAAAGTGACTGTTCTATCGAATTTCACAAAAAGCCATTTATCTCAGCATAAATTTTCAGACGCTGAAACCATGCTGTATTCTACTGCTAATGCCTACATAACTACAAACTCTACAAACTAACTCTTTTAGACAGAGAAAGCACACATTCTATTAGTTCTTTTGAGATAATTTGTGTTCACAAAATCTTAGCAGAAAAGAATCCTCGGCTCTTGAAAGATGAGCCAGAATCCTCAAAAAAAAGCCTTGGCAGAAGCTACCTACAGTATTGAAAAAACGGCTGGCAGTGAATGTGTTAAGAATACGCATTATTCTGATAAACGGGTCACATAATTGGAATGTTACGCTGACCCGAAAAAATATTAAAACTTTATAACAGTTGTTTTTTTTGCTTGAAAACTTTTTGGCACGTCTAAAAATGATAAAGGTAGGAAGGAGTAATCTACTTACGGGTCTAAAACAGAATAACGATTACAAAATGACGTTATGCAGAAGCGTCCTGATATGGGCAAATGATAAGGTGAATAGGGAATGAAAGATGAAACACAGCTTTTATAATTAAGTCTACAGATAACTTTTTTTAAAGGACTCTAAGGATCCAGTGTAATGACGGTCAGCATTACCGTTTAAAATTTTAATATGATTACCAGGCTTTGAAAAACATAGTAAATACTACCCATCATCAACCAAAGTTAGCAACAGTCTCCTTGCCTCTGGGTCTGTATCAGTACTTTTTGAACACTAGGCATCTCGCGCGCTCGATTTCTAGGCTCGCCCGCTGCACGGGCTCACTACACCCTGCAGCTCACCGAGCTGGCGCTCGCATCCGCAGCTCGGCTGCTGTGTGGCCTCGCCCGCAGCTCGGCTGCTGCGTGGCCTCACTTGCCCTATTGACGCAGACGCAATGTCTCCCCCCGTCTCTCTCTCCCTCTCCCTCAGTTTCTCTCTTGTGTGTCACTGATGACATCATCAGTGATGTCACAGTGTCACAATGCCTATGTATGACATCACTGATGACTTCACTGACATGAAATGTTCATACCGTTTCATCTCTTAAGGGAATATGAGAAGAAAGAGGTTATAAAGTGTTAATGACCATCCACCACTGTGTGTAAATACAAGCCCTTATCCTGGTTTGGATAAAAGCACTTGACATCAAGCGGCAGTTAAATTTGAGATTCAGGTGGATTTTAGCATTTGAAAGTTGCATCATGCTTTCCTTATGTACCGTAAGTCCTACTCCTCAGAAATGGAGAGAATATTAAAGGATCATTTCGGGGTTTTTTCAACCTGGACCCTATTTTCCCCACACTGTATGTGTCTCATCGTGACACTTTTTTTTCCAAATTGGTGCAGTACTCACCGAGATAGCCTTGTTTACAGCTGGAGCAATGTGCTCAAACAACTACACAGTGTAACCCAGTCGGGCAATTGCGCACCGCATCGTCAATACACGTTGGCTAATAAAACAGTTTGTTTTGCCGGCTGTCAATAGTGTCTAGCAACATGGAAATTACTCTATATATATTGAGCTGATAGATGGATAGTTTCCCATTCGGTCCCTCTGTTTTGGCCGCTTCTTCCAGTTCACTTTTGGGACATGGAAGAATTGTCTCCAGCACAGCGCTGTTGTGTTGATGAGAGAGGGGAAATCCTCTGTGTTGACACAGCACGAGCTTCGCTGTCTTGCTGGTTGCCCCTGTCTGCTCCTGCGCCAAAACAGAGGGACCGAATGGGAAACTATCCATCAATCAGCTCAATATATATAGAGTCATTTCCATGTTGCCAGACACTATTATTGACAGCCGGCAAAACAAACTGTTTTATTAGCGAACGTGTATTGACGATGCGGTGCAGGATTGCCCGACTGTGTAGTTGTTTGAGCACATTGCTCCAGCTGTAAACAAGGCGATCTCGGTGAGTACTCGACCAATTTGAAAAAAAAGTGTCACGATGAGTTTATTAGACCAGTGGTTCTCAAATGGGGGTCCGGGGACCCCCAGGGGTCCATGGCACTTTGCCAGGGGGTCCGCGAAAAGTTTTCAGGAAAATAAAAATAATAACTTTTTTTTTGCAAAAGCTTCATAGTTCAATGAAAATATTTTATGCTTTAAATCTAAAATGGTTCATGGATTATATTCTAATCTAAGAAACCTATCAATTTAAAAGTCAAGCACGTTACCATGGAAACAATTAAGTTGAGCCCAAAATCACAAATCAGAATGAGGGGGTCCCCGGTATATTTTCTATCTTGTAAGGGGTCCTTGGCTAAAAAAAACATTTGAGAACCTCTGTATTAGACACATACAGTGTGGGGAAAATAGGGTCCAGGTTGAAAAAAACACGAAATTATCCTTTAACTCATTCACCGCCAAAGACGTCTTTGACGTGTTATCAGAAATAGCCATCCACGCCAAAGACGTGTTTGACGTGTTTTTGTTTTTATTACTGCAGCGCGTAGTTCAAACACTTCCTCAGCCTGTGACATAGTATCAGGTCCCTAGCATCTAAGACAACACGTGAACAAACACATACCGCAGCTGTTGTTTTGAAATTGAGCAGGAGGAAAAGCAGAAAACGGATAAAAAACGCTTCCTTGTGCAGACAGGAGAAACGCCATTGAAACGCCACTCGGCGCGCTGCAGGAGCTGGTCGCTTTCCTGTGTGCCAGCCGGGAGAAAACGGGAGAAAGTAATCCAGAGATGCGTTTGATCATCGGAGGAATGAGGAAATGATCGATCAGAGGGCGGTGAGGACGTGTTGAATAGCCGAGGGGAAAACGGGAACGATCAAATAGCAGGGAGGATAGGAGAGGGAGACATGGACGAGGACGGGTGGACCAGAACAAAACAAAATAAACACAGCTAGGCAGCAGCGGGCAGAAGGCAGTCACAGCAGCCCGCTGTCCGTTCTCAAGAGCTATTCAGTTGGTTCATGAAATCGCTGGGCTGCGTGCCCTCCAGTGTTGCTCCTGGCCAATCCCGGCGCCACAGGGCGTGGTTATTGCTTATCCTATGTGGGGTTAGAAATCACGCAACGAAGGGGGATCGTGTGTGTGTGTGTGTGTGTCTGTCTGTCTGTCGGTGTGTCTGTCTGTCTGTCTGTCTGTCTGTCTGTGTGTCTGTCTGCACACTCACTCTGCTGTATTGTTGAATGTAAAAAAAAAGCACTTCATGTGTATATATATATATATATATTTTCATTTGTGTCATAACGAATAGTATTTACATGTCTGATGTCAATACAGTTCAAAATAAAAGAATTGAGAGTGAGTTCTGCTTGAGAATGTGTATTTTACAGAAATTGCCTTTTCTCCTGTTTGTCATCTCAGAGAGACCTTTTGGGTGAAAACAGGGTGTATATAAATGGATATAAGTAGAGTACAGAACATGCTAAAAGCTCACTTTTTTTTCCCTGGTGAACCCAGAGAGGTACATCTTCATTTTGAGGTATTGCAAATCACTCTGGTGCTAATAGATAATTTACTGTGGGTCTTGAAAGATGACCAACAATTATGAAAATCTTTGGCCTGTGCTAAATATTGGCAGTCCTAAACTGGCCATGAATGAGTTAATATTCTCTCCATTTCTGAGGAGTAGGACTTACATAAGGAAAGCATGATGCAACTTTCAAATGCTAAAATCCACCTCAATCTCAAATTTAACAGCTGCTTGATGTCAAGTGGTTTTATCAAGAGCTCTCAGTAAATCAATGTCAGAGTGAAAGTGATACCATAGGTGGCGCTGTACTCCACTTTCAGAAACGTGAGTCTGTGTCTGTGGGGAACAGCTGTTGGGAATGAGACTGTAATACTGGCAGCAGAGTGTTAGGTTATCTGTGAGCACAAGCTGAGGATTTGTCCTATTACATCTTTTTATATTGGATATACTTTGACACGGGTCAATACATGGCAACCAATAAATAAGCCAAAGACAAACTTTATGCAAAGCCCCGATCGCTACGACGAGGAAGTCATCTATCAACTTGTGCATTCCGCAACGGTCAATGCAGAGCCGCTTGAAACGCTGCGCCAAGCCAAACGTTACAACACAGTGTACAGTCAGTCAGTCAGCCACCACCACCAAGCCAAACGTTACAACACAGTGTACAGTCAGTCAGCCACCACCACCAAGCCAAACGTTACAACACAGTGTACAGTCAGTCAGCCACCACCACCACCAAGCCAAACATTACAACACAGTGTACAGTCAGTCAGTCAGCCACCACCACCAAGCCAAACGTTACAACACAGTGTACAGTCAGTCAGTCAGCCACCACCACCAAGCCAAACGTTACAACACAGTGTACAGTCAGTCAGTCAGCCACCACCACCAAGCCAAACGTTACAACACAGTGTACAGTCAGTCAGTCAGCCACCACCACCAAGCCAAACGTTACAACACAGTGTACAGTCAGTCAGTCAGCCACCACCACCAAGCCAAACGTTACAACACAGTGTACAGTCAGTCAGTCAGCCACCACCACCAAGCCAAACGTTACAACACAGTGTACAGTCAGTCAGTCAGCCACCACCCCAGGCAATGTTGTCAATTGGTTTATTCTTCCTCTTCTCTCTCTCTCTGTAGCCACACTGCTTGTCGTCATCTTTCTATTATTCTCTCACTTCCACTCTCCTCCTTTTCTTCCTCTATCTCTCCCTCTCTCTCTCTCTCACTCACTCCTCCATTGCCCTTTCCTTCTGCTCTCCCTCCCTCTCTCTCTCTCTCATCTGTCGCTCTTCCTGCTCTCTCCATGTCTCTCTGCCCTGCTGCTCCGGTCAGTCTGCACTCAGCCCGCTGCACGCTCTGTTTCATCATCTAAACCTCACTCACTTCCCCATTAAAGGACTGACCTCACACAAAACTACTATTTAAGGGAAGAAAATACACACGCTGGGGGGGCGCGTGCACACACACACACACGCACACACACACACACACACACACACACACACACACACACACACACACACACACACAGATCTCCCTACAAGCTCAGCACTACAGGAAATGATCCAGGCCACCCCTGGCAGATCATTTCACTGTGTCATGAAGCTAGTCCATGGGGGTGCAAGTCATTTCCTCTGAGGCAGCATTCTCCACTACTACTACTACACACACACACACGCACGCACGCACGCACGCACGCACGCACACACACACACACACACACACACACACACACACACACACACACACACACACACACACACACACACACACACACACTTCTTATTTGGTAAAACATCTTTCAAGCAACAGCAAATATTTCATGGGCAGTCAATTATCGAGCAATTACTGTATGCTTACTGTTTCTTAGAAAACTCTTCTCCTGTAGGTTCAGGATGTCTGACAGCGCGTTTCATCAAGTTCAACTTAAGTTGTTCCGAGAACTTTTAACGCTAGTTCAAATGAAATAAGTCCAATTTGACAACTGAGATCAGTGTGAAAACTGTGTAGACCTATTAGAACAGCAACATGTTTCACATTTAACACTTTACATGCTATAGCCCAGAGGTTCTCAAATGTTTTTTTAGCCAAGGACCCCTTACAAGATAGAAAATATACCGGGGAGACCCCCTCATTCTGATTTGTGATTTTGGGCTCAACTTAATTGTTTCCATGGTCACGTGCTTGACTTTTAAATTGATAGGTTTCTTAGATTAGAATATAATCCATGAACCATTTTAGATTTAAAGCATAAAATATTGTCATTGAACTATGAAGCTTTTGCAAAAAAAAAAGTTATTTTTATTTTCCTGAAAACTTTTCGCGGACCCCCTGGCAAAGTGCCACGGACCCCCATTTGAGAACCACTGCTATAGCCTACAGAGCTATGTTCGAGACAAACATTAAATGAGCTGAGGATGGAGCTGTGTTGTAGCAGTGGGGGTGAAGCATGCCTAGGATGGAGCTGTGTTGTAGCAGTGGGGGTGAAGCATGCCTAGGATGGAGCTGTGTTGTAGCAGTGGGGGTGAAGCATGCCTAGGATGGAGTTGTGTTGTAGCAGCGGGGTGAAGCATGCCTAGGATGGAGTTGTGTTGTAGCAGTGGGGGTGAAGCATGCCTAGGATGGAGTTGTGTTGTAGCAGCGGGGTGAAGCATGCCTAGGATGGAGCTGTGTTGTAGCAGCGGGGGTGAAGCATTTCTAGGATGGAGTTGTGTTGTAGCAGCGGGGTGAAGCATGCCTAGGATGGAGTTGTGTTGTAGCAGTGGGGGTGAAGCATTTCTAGGATGGAGTTGTGTTATAGCAGCGGGGTGAAGCATGCCTAGGATGGAGCTGTGTTGTAGCAGTGGGGGTGAAGCATGCCTAGGATGGAGCTGTGTTGTAGCAGTGGGGGTGAAGCATGCCTAGGATGGAGTTTTGTTATAGCAGCGGGGTGAAGCATGCCTAGGATGGAGCTGTAGCTGCAGCGGGGGTGAAGCATGCCTAGGATGGAGCTGTGTTGTAGCAGTGGGGGTGAAGCATGCCTAGGATGGAGCTGTAGCTGCAGCGGGGGTGAAGCATGCCTAGGATGGAGCTGTGTTGTAGCAGTGGGGGTGAAGCATGCCTAGGATGGAGCTGTGTTATAGCAGTGGGGTGAAGCATGCCTAGGATGGAGTTGTGTTGTAGCAGCGGGGTGAAGCATGCCTAGGATGGAGTTGTGTTGTAGCAGCGGGGGTGAAGCATGCCTAGGATGGAGCTGTAGCTGCAGCAGGGGTGAAGCATGCCTAGGATGGAGCTCTAGCTGCAGCAGGGGTGAAGCATGCCTAGGATGGAGCTGTAGCTGCAGCAGGGGTGAAGCATGCCTAGGATGGAGCTGTAGCTGCAGCAGGGGTGAAGCATGCCTAGGATGGAGCTGTGTTATAGCAGCGGGGGTGAAGCATGCCTAGGATGGAGCTCTAGCTGCAGCAGGGGTGAAGCATGCCTAGGATGGAGCTGTAGCTGCAGCAGGGGTGAAGCATGCCTAGGATGGAGCTCTAGCTGCAGCAGGGGTGAAGCATGCCTAGGATGGAGCTCTAGCTGCAGCAGGGGTGAAGCATGCCTAGGATGGAGCTCTAGCTGCAGCAGGGGTGAAGCATGCCTAGGATGGAGCTCTAGCTGCAGCAGGGGTGAAGCATGCCTAGGATGGAGCTGTAGCTGCAGCAGGGGTGAAGCATGCCTAGGATGGAGCTGTGTTATAGCAGCGGGGGTGAAGCATGCCTAGGATGGAGCTCTAGCTGCAGCAGGGGTGAAGCATGCCTAGGATGGAGCTGTAGCTGCAACAGGGGTGAAGCATGCATATGACAATTTTTTTGCACCAATAGTGTATTTTGCTTGCCAAGTGTGCCCTGCCTAGTCCTGTCCTGTCTAGTAGGAGACACAGTTAATACAATTGTATTTGGCAATAGGGATCTAATATTCCTATAATATTCCTGCACTAGTCCTATAATTTTCCAATAGTTTTTTTTTTAACAATGTAATTGAGCAGTGGGGGGGGGGGGGGATATTTCAGCAGCGGGGGGGGGGGCTGCTGAAGGGGAAACACTGAAGCCTCTGGAGGGCATTTCTCAGCTCCTGACTCAAAGCAGCTCTTTATAAATATGAAATAATTGAGACGCGTCTGGTGTGAAACTGGACTGAGAAGTTATTGGAGCTTTATTGTATCTGACAAATTTGGACTTGTTCCAAACCACTTAGCAAGTGAAAATCTTTTTGTGTGTGAGAATCAATCAAAAGTAATACCACAAGTTGTTATAGCACACTTTGATATATAGGCCTAACTGGTGGAGTGACCAGGTCATAGATCTGTCCTGTAACTACAGTAACAGGCTGGTATGAGTATCTCTGCAGTCAGGCTTATCAGTCCCAGTTCTTATATATCTAGGAGATTGCACTGAAGCTTTTTATCTCGGCTATACTGGAATCAAGTCAACGGGTTGTGCTGGGTTGCTTGGCAACTCCTGAAAAATACAAAGAGTGGAAAGGGGTTGAAGCCATAGCAAAGCAGCAGGCAAGACTTTTATCAGCGGCATGGTTCAGCGGGCTCCATTCTATTCCATTTTATTTAGCCAACCTGCTGTTGACATTACTGAGCTGTCATTCTCCCTGTGCCTGCTTCCAGTCTTTATCACCCTATAAAAAGCCACGTGGATCGAGCAGTCAGGAATGCCGTGATGTTAACCTGAGAGGGAATAAACAGAGGGAGGAGTATCCAAAGCACATCGGAAACCCTGCCTGCTCCGTTCGCACCCCCCCCCCCCCCCCCCACACACACACACACACACACACACACACACACACACACAAAGAAAAATAATCGAGCTCCCCTCCTACCCATCTCATCACTAGGCATGTGGAACAGAAAACAAGCGGTGCTCTGGGCTTTAAAAGGCTTGAGCAGAAAGCGAATGTTTTGATCGAATTCCAGACGTTTAAAAATAGTCGTGGGGATAAACGGAGGGCCAGGCGGGCCGGGCAGCGCCATAACTCTCCAAGAAAGACACAGGACGGCAAGGATCCTGGAGGGGCTCACAAAAAGGCACAGCTAAGGTCCCCTCAGGGAGCAGCTACAGTGTATCTTATATGTCCTCTCAGGGAGCAGCTACAGTGTATCTTATATGTCCTCTCAGGGAGCAGCTACAGTGTATCTTATATGTCCTCTCAGGGAGCAGCAACAGTGTATCTTATATGTCCTCTCAGGGAGCAGCTACAGTGTATCTTATATGTCCTCTCAGGGAGCAGCTACAGTGTATCTTATATGTCCTCTCAGGGAGCAGCTACAGTGTATCTTATATGTCCTCTCAGGGAGCAGCTACAGTGTATCTTATATGTCCTCTCAGGGAGCAGCTACAGTGTATCTTATATGTCCTCTCAGGGAGCAGCTACAGTGTATCTTATGTGCTCTCAGGGAGCAGCTACAGTGTATCTTATATGTGCTCTCAGGGAGCAGCTACAGTGTATCTTATATGTCCTCTCAGGGAGCAGCTACAGTGTATCTTATATGTGCTCTCAGGGAGCAGCTACAGTGTATCTTATGTGCTCTCAGGGAGCAGCTACAGTGTATCTTATATGTCCTCTCAGGGAGCAGCTACAGTGTATCTTATATGTCCTCTCAGGGAGCAGCTACAGTGTATCTTATATGTCCTCTCAGGGAGCAGCTACAGTGTATCTTATGTGCTCTCAGGGAGCAGCTACAGTGTATCTTATATGTGCTCTCAGGGAGCAGCTACAGTGTATCTTATATGTCCTCTCAGGGAGCAGCTACAGTGTATCTTATATGTGCTCTCAGGGAGCAGCTACAGTGTATCTTATGTGCTCTCAGGGAGCAGCTACAGTGTATCTTATATGTCCTCTCAGGGAGCAGCTACAGTGTATCTTATATGTCCTCTCAGGGAGCAGCTACAGTGTATCTTATATGTCCTCTCAGGGAGCAGCTACAGTGTATCTTATGTGCTCTCAGGGAGCAGCTACAGTGTATCTTATCCTCTCAGGGAGCAGCTACAGTGTATCTTATATGTCCTCTCAGGGAGCAGCTACAGTGTATCTTATCCTCTCAGGGAGCAGCTACAGTGTATCTTATCCTCTCAGGGAGCAGCTACAGTGTATCTTATATGTCCTCTCAGGGAGCAGCTACAGTGTATCTTATATGTCCTCTCAGGGAGCAGCTACAGTGTATCTTATATGTCCTCTCAGGGAGCAGCTACAGTGTATCTTATATGTCCTCTCAGGGAGCAGCTACAGTGTATCTTATATGTCCTCTCAGGGAGCAGCTACAGTGTATCTTATATGTCCTCTCAGGGAGCAGCTACAGTGTATCTTATATGTCCTCTCAGGGAGCAGCTACAGTGTATCTTATATGTCCTCTCAGGGAGCAGCTCCTATGCCCTATGCATTTTTGGCACAGAAGTAGGCTGAGGAATGTCGCAGGAAAAACGGTAAAGAGAGGGTGACATGCGACTACAGCCCTGAACTTACACTCAATTTTGCTGGATGGTTGTGGTAATATTCCATTTGTTTAAATAAAATAAAAACTAAAGGACAAATTATACAGTGGCAAGGTTGTCGTGCATGCCTCTCACGGTGGATATTCTCAATAATTGCTACTATCCTCCTAGTATCCAAAATAGGGATGCACGATATTTTTATTGGATTTATTTATTGCAGATATCAGATATATCATGGTGCATCCCTAATCCAAAACACAACTTTAGTTTAGACCAATGCATCGGTTCTATATTGGCCTTTTAATACAAACCCTCTTGTTTTGGTTTGAAAAGGGAATGAAAGATGCATGTGCTCATTTCACAATCCACACGTTAAATACATGTGATGAATTGTTCCACTCTTGCTGTTAGATCAAGTGAGTAATGTGAACATCCCTCTTCTCTGTGTGCGCGTTTGTGCCAATGTGTACATGAGTGCCCGACCCTGTCTATGTATATGCATGTGCCTGTGTGTGTGTGTGCCCGTGTGTGTGTGTGTGTGTGTGTTTGTGTGTGTGTGTGTGTGTGTGTTTGTGTGCCCGTGTGTGCGTGTGTGTGCCTGTGTGCGTGTGTGTGCCCGTGTGTGTGTGTGTGTGTGTGTGTGTGTGTGTGTGTGTATGTGTGTGTGCCCGTGTGTGTGTGCATGTGCGTGTGTGTGTCCGTGTGTGTGTGTGTGTGTGTGCCCGTGTGTGTGTGTGTGTGTGTGTGTGTGTGTGTGCCCGTGTGTGTGTGTGTGTGTGTGTGTGTGTGTGTGTGTGTGCCCGTGTGTGTGTGTGGGAGGTTGTGATGATGGAATGATAACGCTGAGGCCAGATGGATGGAGCATTATGTGTGGGAGTCTTCTCTTCTGTCCCTGATCTCACCCAAACTCTCATGTAAAAACTAGAAGATACACAGGGACTTCTCAGGTAACAAACCCTCAACACACTCACTGACCAACAATGTGAAGATGCTGCAGAAGCCAACAGTCATATTTCAACACTGGGGTTTGTGTATCTAGCCAGTGTCGAACGCAGATCGTCCGCTTTGCATGAGTGGGTTCGGTTTACCGGCTGTCATATCCAAAATATAAACAAAGAGCTGAATTATTAGCAAAGGAACTACAGTTTGTATTTGCAAACGACTTGAGCTGAACTATGACCAGGGCTCCAACATGCCACCATTTTTGAGAGTGCGAGTTAAAATGTCACATGTGCACGAGGGTCATTAGGCTGTTTTGGTGCCCCTGTGGGTAACGCATGTGCTCGGGGTCCTGTGACTACAGATGAGTAGGGATGGGTGGGAGTACTCGGGGTCTCGAGTACTCCTTCATAACATCACTACTCGAGTACTGCTTCATAACATCAGTACTCGAGTACTCCTTCATAACATCAGTACTCGAGCACTCCTTCATAACATAAGTAATCGAGTACTCCTTCATAACATCAGTACTCGAGTACTCCTTTATAACATCAGTACTCGAGCGCTGATGTTATGAAGGAGTACTCGGGGTCTCGAGTACTCCTTCATAACATCAGTACGCGAGTACTCCTTCATAACATCAGTACTCCTTCATAACATCAGTACTCGAGTACTCCTTCATAACATCAGTACTCGAGTACTCATTCATAACACCGGTACTCGAATACTCCTTCATAACATCAGTACTCCTTCATAACATCAGTACTGGAGTACTCCTTCATAACATCAGTACTTGAGTACTCCTTCATAACATCAGTACTCCTTCATAACATCAGTACTCGAGTACTCCTTCATAACATCGGTACTCGAGTACTCCTTCATAACATCGGTACTCGAGTACTCCTTCATAACATCAGTACTCGAGTAATGTTTCAGCTGTTCAGGTACTCGCCCCCCTTAAAAATGGCAGCTCTACACAGGCCTGGTCACATGGATCTGGTGATTCAGGCAGCATGGCACCGCATACGAGTCATGTTTGGAAGTATTTCAGCAAAAACGATGAAACGTCTGTGCAGTGCAAGATATGTAAAGTGAAACCTGCTTATCATAGACATACCAGTTTGATGTGTAACCCATGTGCATAAAGCACAAGGAGAAAGAAACAGGGACAGATGAAAAGCAGTCTGGCATAACCTTATTTGCTGTTGTGATGCTGTCTGCCTGCACTTGCATGATCAGTGCATGTGTACGGGGGGAGGGGGGGGGGGGGGGGGGTGCACAGAGGGCCATACTGACTTAGACAAAGTAAGGAAAGGGCCACACATTGGACAACTGAATTTAAACGTCAAACACCTACTGAATTAGGTTTCAGCTACATTCATTTGGTAGACATGACGATTGCTTTACAATAGGCTATTTGTCAGCCCAGAAGGCCTGGGTCGTGGTAAAAATAAATAAAAAAAACACCTTAGAAAATGTTGACTTTTTTTTTACACAGCTGTATGTCAGTCTGGTGCACTTTACGGTTACGGTGAAAATATTTACTTAGATAAAACAATCCACTTAATGCAGTATCAAGTTTTAAATGAGCCTACATCTGGCTAATGGTCTGATGTGCACCACTGCATACTAAGTTACTGATGAAACCCATTGCATTATGCAAATATGGACTCAAGGCAGACAGTTTTACAATTACCATATCAACATTTAATAGATAAACAATAGCAGTACAGACTCATTTTAATCCTTCGCCTCGAGATTTATTCACATAATGCTGCCTTTTATAGATTTTCTGGGGTGTTTTGTTCTCCTTTGAGGACGTTGCGGACCACATTGAGATGGTCCATGGGCCGGTTCTGGCTCTGGGGCTGTGTTTTGCCCATGTCTGGTCTACACAGCGGCGTTTTGATCTGGCTGGTTTCAGTGGCTTGATGCATTTGGGACAGAGGGACCGTGGTGAGTCAAAACGTGGTGCGACCAGCTGAGAAGGTTGGTAGCACCAGGCAGTGCTACCAGTGGAAAAGTTAGTCTGGAACCCTGAATAAAAAATTGTTGTTGAATGCACTGTTAGGTGCCCGGCAACATCGCCTCTCCAACAGCATCGTGTGTCTAGACAAGAAGATCCATAAGCTTAAGACGGGATCTTCTCAGGGTGTACATGCACGTAATGTTTTTTTTTTCATGAGAACCATGTGAACAAAAATTAGGAAATTCAGTTCCAGTCTTCCTACTAGTCCTAACTTGTCATTATGTCAAGGATGAGATTTTGCAGGTTTTATCCAGATTTTAATTTCTTCTGGACATACATTTTACACTCCCATTCATCAGTGATGGGAGATGAGGCTTTTCCTATGCTTTGTGTTCCTCCTCATCACATCTTCATGTGGGTTTTAGATTTGACAGTGTGGCCTGCTGCCTTCTGATATTTATCCAAGGTATTATGTAAGATCTAGTCAAGGTGTGTGTGTGTGTGTGTGTGTGTGTGTGTGTGTGTGTGTGTGTGTGTGTGTGTGTGTGTGTGTGTGTGTGTGCCTGTGTGTGTGTGTGTGTGCGTGCATGCGTGTGTGTGTGCGTGCGTGCGTGAGTGTGTACATTCGCGCGTGCGTGTGGAATTAAGACTAATGAATCATGGTATTTCTTGTTTCTTATGCACATGACAGTTTTGGGCTGAACCAGTGGACTACTGTTATGCAATCTAATGCATTTCTGATGCATTCAATCACTAGCTTTACAAGAGGCTTAGGCGATAAATTAGGTGAAAATTGGGCAACTTTTGGACAGTGATTTAGGGCAATAATGGTCGTTCTACAAGCTTACACTGCACTTCCTGTTGGCTGTGTGTAAATCCTATTAAATATTTCTGACATAACCTTGCCGGTAGGAATGTAAGTAAGTTAACATGCCATGCTGTTGGAAGAGTTGCCTGGCATATCTGAGCAATGAGATCAACAACCACCTATTCAACTAGAAGGCACTGTGTGGAGAGCAACCTGCTGCTGCCAACACTGAACCATTCTCCAGCTGTCAAAGATCTAGCCTCCGTAACACATTTTGTTTGTTTATCCTTTGTCTTCTCTGGGTTTGATTTGATACAACAAATTAGTATGGAAATGCAATGAAAACAGCTGACCTGCCCTTTAAACAGCTGACCTGCCAGTTCCCACCAGCACATGATTGAACACAGCACAATAGTTATATACTGTATGGTGGCTAAACAGAAATAGCTCAATGACGAAAATCAACGGATCCAAATCACCACACCACAATTTAATCAACGGATCCTTGTTGAGCCAAGAGCAAATCTATCTATCCACTATTTCAATGTTGCATACAACAAAGTGAGGCTCCTTCCAACTTGGTTGGTGGAGGAAATACATTTCAGGGGAAATTGGATTATTTGGAGAATATTCTGAAACCCTGAAAAACTAAAAAGACGCAATACAGCATGTTGCATGCTAAAGAAAACACTCAGGAGTAGGGCTGCACGATATCGGGAGGTAAACTAATATTGCAATATATTCTGTGTTTGCGATATATATTAATTTGCGATAAAAATAAAAAAAATGAACTTTCACCAAATGACTTGAATAGCTCAATCAAGCCTTGCCCCTTTAAGAAGGTGGCCTAGTAGTAGGTAACCTGGGATGTCATAGTAGGAAGTGAATGTTTTTTAGCCGCAGCCAGAGTGAGTTGCAGGATGCCAAGTGAGTAAAGTTAGCATAGTTAGCGGGAACAGAGCTTAGAATGTCACTGAGAGGCCATGCATTATGTTCACTGCTGTACGCAAATAAAGTGACACTCCTCCAATCTCCAGTGCAGAGTTGGTCCGGACTCTTAGTACAAAAGCATGTTAGCAGCTAGGGATGTCACGGTGTGAACATCTTCACACCGAATAATAAGCACGTGACCTCACCGGTATTACCGGTTACACCGGGAAATGTAAACAATAGGATTGTTAGTTCCTACTAGTGCATGTTGTTCCCGGGAACAATAACAGTGAGACACCAGTCGGGTATCCATAGCAGCTAGACTAGAGCGAACGTTACGTTATATGTATGTTGATAATACAAGTTTTAAAGTAAGCAAGAGCCTATGCTTTAACCGTCCATTCTGTAGGTTCGTAGAGACAAGACGCACGCTGCTGCTGTTTAAAGTACTAACGTTAGCATGGACGCTCACAGTCATACAACACTGGCTGCATCACAACTCATGGCTGCATCTGACTCGAGACAACTTTTCAGACGCCCGTGGAGACAATCTTTCTCAAAAGAAACTAACGTTAGCGACACACACCTGGAGACTTTTTCTGACATGGGATTAACAATACCAGCACGCAGCAGTAAGCAGGCAATGACTGAATGCTGGTAAGTCCTCCCTCCCGTTAGCATTGATGCTAAGTTAGCATCGACTTTTCGAAGGGAAGCACTGCAGTGCACGACTTGCACAGCACACTAAAATAACGGGTGCATATTTGAAACCATCTGGAGCGCTGGAATGAAAGCGTGCCAGCTGTCTTATTTCACCTCTTTTTTTTAAGGTGTCGCTTAATCGAAAGTAATTTTACCCAAAAACATCCAAGCAGCAAAAAAATTGTAGCATGACATCTTTTGAGTTAATTTGCTGTGACTTGACATCACACGTCCTGCGATGTGACTATTGCACATGAGCACATTGTGACGACGATGCTGAAACGTTATATTGTGCAGCTCTACTCAGGAGGTAAAGGCCACTGAAGAGACAGTAAGATACTACAGCCCTGAAGTGAAGTGTGACATATTTATATAAGAGACAGTAAGCTACTACAGCCCTGAAGTGAAGTGTGACATATTTTAAGACTGATGAGGGCTTGTACCCCCAGAAGACGCCCGACCATCACACCAGAGGATGTGTGGAGCAGAGAGACACCAGAGAGACCAGAGGATGTGTGGAGCAGCTGAGACACCAGAGGTGTGGAGCAGAGAGACACCAGAGGAGGTGTGGAGCAGAGAGACACCAGAGGAGGTGTGGAGCAGAGAGACACCAGAGGAGGTGTGGAGCAGCTGAGACACCAGAGGTGTGGAGCAGCGAGACACCAGAGGAGGTGTGGAGCAGAGAGACACCAGAGGAGGTGTGGAGCAGAGACACCAGAGGAGGTGTGGAGCAGCTGAGACACCAGAGGTGTGGAGCAGCGAGACACCAGAGGAGGTGTGGAGCAGCGAGACACCAGAGGAGGTGTGGAGCAGAGAGACACCAGAGGTGTGGAGCAGCTGAGACACCAGAGGTGTGGAGCAGCGAGACACCAGAGGAGGTGTGGAGCAGAGAGACACCAGAGGAGGTGTGGAGCAGAGAGACACCAGAGGTGTGGAGCAGCTGAGACACCAGAGGTGTGGAGCAGCGAGACACCAGAGGAGGTGTGGAGCAGAGAGACACCAGAGGTGTGGAGCAGCTGAGACACCAGAGGTGTGGAGCAGCGAGACACCAGAGGAGGTGTGGAGCAGAGACACCAGAGGAGGTGTGGAGCAGCTGAGACACCAGGAGCCGAGTGCACCAGCTGGGCGTAAAAAAGTAGGTCTTAACTGTTACGCCGGTCTTAGCTACGCCCGACGTTGTGATTTGAATTTACACCGAGTGCACCAAGCCTGACTTACCATGGTCGTAGCTGCGCCCGGTCTTTAGGCTGCGGACGTGCGCGTCCACGTGGATACGTGCTTGTTGCCAAGCAACACACTTCTCTCAGACGAGTTCGAGACAGCTGACAGACAGCTCCAACTCAGCTCAAACTTATAGAGTTGTATTCAAAGCATAGAAACGTTCTCACAGCTCAATTTAACAGCGCCAACACAAACAAACAGAATCACAAGTGCAATCAGTAATGAATGTGATGGCGGACTGCGCACTGCGGGCAATTGACGAAGTCAGGAAGAAATGGGAAGATCTTCCGACGCATCAGCTTTTAAAAACCCGCCGACGAGCGGAGGTCCTGCGCCCAAAACGTCACACACATATGGATCGATATTTTTGGAGAAGATTCCCCCGCATCACAGGACTGAACAGCACTGACAGCACAGAGCTGTCAGTCCCGACAGCGCAGATCAAGATGAGACAGCTGCCAGTCAGTATGGGTACGCATTAGGTGTAACTTTTACGCCTGCTCCATACCAGACGTAAAAGTTACACCCAGGCGCAGCGCATACAGGGCTTAAGACTACATGGTGCACTAGTCATAAAATGAAGTTAGTCGTAACTTTGAGTTCTACGTCGGACGTAGCGTTACACCTAGGCGTACGCCCAGCTGGTGCACTCGGCTCCAGAGGTGTGGAGCAGAGTGACACCAGAGGAGGCGTGGAGCAGAGACACCAGAGGAGGTGTGGAGCAGAGAGACACCAGAGGAAGTGTGGAGCAGAGACACCAGAGAGGTGTGGAGGAGAGTGACACCAGATGAGGTATGGAGGTGAGAGACACCAGGGGAGGTGTGGAGAGACACCAGAGCAGATGTGAAGGAGAGTGACACCAGAGGAGGTATGGAGGTGAGACACCAGAGGAGGTGTGGAGAGACACCAGAGCAGATGTGAAGGAGAGTGACACCAGAGGTGTGGATGATAGTGATACCAGAGGTGTGGAGGAGAGAGACACCAGAGGATGTGTGGAGCAGATAGACACCAGAGCCTGAGGTGTGGAGGAGAGTGACCCCAGAGGAGGTATGGAGGAGAGAGACACCAGAGGAGGTGTGGAGGAGAGAGAGACCAGAGGAGGTGTGGAGCAGAGTGACAGCAGAGGTGTGGAGCAGAATGACAGCAGAGGAGGTGTGGAGCAGAGTGACAGCAGAGGTGTGGAGCAGAGTGACACCAGAGGAGGTGTGGAGCAGAATGACAGCAGAGGAGGTGTGGAGCAGAGTGACAGCAGAGGAGGTGTGGAGCAGAGTGACAGCAGAGGAGGTGTGGAGCAGAGTGACAGCAGAGGAGGTGTGGAGCAGAGTGACACCAGAGGAGGTGTGGAGCAGAGTGACACCAGAGGAGGTGTGGAGCAGAGTGACAGCAGAGGTGTGGAGCAGAATGACACCAGAGGAGGTGTGGAGCAGAGAGACACCAGAGGAGGTGTGGAGCAGAGAGACACCAGAGGAGGTGTGGAGCAGAGAGACAGCAGAGGAGGTGTGGAGCAGAGTGACAGCAGAGGTGTGGAGCAGAGTGACAGCAGAGGAGGTGTGGAGCAGAGTGACACCAGAGGAGGTGTGGAGCAGAGTGACAGCAGAGGAGGTGTGGAGCAGAGTGACAGCAGAGGTGTGGAGCAGAGTGACAGCTGAGGAGGTGTGGAGCAGAGTGACACCAGAGGAGGTGTGGAGCAGAGTGACACCAGAGGAGGTGTGGAGCAGAGTGACACCAGAGGAGGTGTGGAGCAGAGTGACAGCAGAGGAGGTGTGGAGCAGAGTGACAGCAGAGGAGGTGTGGAGCAGAGTGACACCAGAGGAGGTGTGGAGCAGAGTGACACCAGAGGAGGTGTGGAGCAGAGTGACAGCAGAGGTGTGGAGCAGAGTGACAGCTGAGGAGGTGTGGAGCAGAGTGACACCAGAGGAGGTGTGGAGCAGAGTGACACCAGAGGAGGTGTGGAGCAGAGTGACACCAGAGGAGGTGTGGAGCAGAGTGACAGCAGAGGAGGTGTGGAGCAGAGTGACAGCAGAGGAGGTGTGGAGCAGAGAGACACCAGAGGAGGTGTGGAGCAGAGTGACAGCAGAGGTGTGGAGCAGAGTAACAGCAGAGGAGGTGTGGAGCAGAGTGACACCAGAGGAGGTGTGGAGCAGAGAGACAGCAGAGGAGGTGTGGAGCAGAGTGACAGCAGAGGTGTGGAGCAGAGTGACAGCAGAGGTGTGGAGCAGAGTGACAGCAGAGGTGTGGAGCAGAGTGACAGCAGAGGTGTGGAGCAGAGTGACAGCAGAGGAGGTGTGGAGCAGAGTGACACCAGAGGAGGTGTGGAGCAGAGAGACAGCAGAGGAGGTGTGGAGCAGAGTGACAGCAGAGGTGTGGAGCAGAGTGACACCAGAGGAGGTGTGGAGCAGAGTGACAGCAGAGGCGTGGAGCAGAGTGACACCAGAGGAGGTGTGGAGCAGAGAGACACCAGAGGAGGTGTGGAGCAGAGTGACACCAGAGGAGGTGTAGAGCAGAGAGACACCAGAGGAGGTGTGGAGCAGAGTGACACCAGAGGAGGTGTGGAGCAGAGACACCAGAGGTGTGGAGCAGAGAGACAGCAGAGGAGGTGTGGATCAGAGAGACACCAGAGGAGGTGTAGAGCAGAGAGACACCAGAGGAGGTGTGGAGCAGAGTGACACCAGAGGAGGTGTAGAGCAGAGAGACACCAGAGGAGGTGTGGAGCAGAGTGACACCAGAGGAGGTGTGGAGCAGAGACACCAGAGGTGTGGAGCAGAGAGACAGCAGAGGAGGTGTGGAGCAGAGTGACACCAGAGGAGGTGTAGAGCAGAGTGACACCAGAGGAGGTGTGGATCAGAGAGACAGCAGAGGAGGTGTGGAGCGGAGAGACTGGCTTGTTTTCCACACACACACACACACACACACACACACACACACACACACACACACAGAAATGGCCGGGGCCACCATCCCCAGCACCATATATGGCAGTGTTTCTCCCTGCTAGCACATTGCAGCCGGGACTGCTGCTGCTGCGAGCAGCTCAACTACACTCCCGAGACAAACCGGACACCGACTCTCAGGCTAAAGACATGGAGAGACAGACCGAATGGGGATATCCCTCGTGACCCTCCACCCTCATCCCCTAAAAGCTGACAGATACGAGGGAAGACTGTAGTCTTAACTATGGGAGGGGGACAGGGTAAGGCCTAATCAAAGACATGGAAAAGATGGGGGAATGAAGGGAGGAGATAGAGAGAGAAGCAATGATAGATACTGTAGATACCAGGAAGGAACCAGACCAGAGACATGCTGGCCTGGGTGAAGAGAAGTGTGACAAACATAAGGAGAATAGGGATACACAGACAGATATGAGAATTGATATTGATATTTACCGAGGACAATATGATCGATACCGATAACCGATATTAAATTTGCTGTTATTGGACCAACGGCAGCAAAGAAACACTTGGTTATGAGATGGAAACCTCCACATGTTTTGAACAACATGTCGTTGGCATTGTTTGTTTTTGGATGTACTTTCCTTAGAAATGTCTATTGCACGTTCACGTGGTGCAACAAGTGAAACTGTATAGGCCTTAGCTAAGGCAGTTGAAAAAGAACGATCTCTCTTATAGACAATTTGTTTTGAGCATGGATTTTTTTTTATTTGTTATTGCTTAACTCTTCATTGATGCTGGGGAGACAGGATTTGCACAGAGAGCACTGGAAAGGTGTTGTTGTTGGATGTAGGAGAGGGGATGGGTTGCAGCCACATGTGTGTGGACGGTGGAGGGACTGCATGAGTATGTGCATGCATGCTCCTATATCCTGAAGTAACATGTGTGTATTGTGGAGCGTGTCAATTGTATGTAATGTAAGTGTTTCTGTATCAACCGTTTTTCATTTTTGTTTCCTGCCCCTCATGGAGAAAATCATTTAAAAAAAACAATAAATATTTGGTCATAAAAAAAAGTATGTTATTTTGCTCATCAGATCGATAACTGATATGATTGTTCATTGCTGATGATATATTGTGCATCCCGAGAGAAGGGTAAACAAAGAGAAAGGGAGAAGCATAGAGAGAAGGGTAAACAGAGAGAAGGGGAGAAACAATAAGTGAGTGGAAAAAGAGAATGGACATAGTGAATAAGAGTGCATTATGGAGTTCAATAAGTGCATTAGGCTCTGTGAGAGACAGCTGCACTTTCAGTTAGAGCATCATTCTGAATACACAATGCAAGAGGGTAAGTATTTTTAAAAACAAACGGTACTCCAGAAGTGTCACCAGAGATTATTTGGAAGACTTAAAGCCCCTGGCAAGGTAATTCAATTCTGCGATTTCCTTCCTTAAAAGCTGTTATGAAAATTCAATTATACACCAAACTTAAAAAATAAAATAAAATAAAAATAAAATAAACAATTTGCATTTTTTGGCAGTTTGAAAAAGTAGATGATGTGGCCATGCGCCCACAGTCCTGAGAAATTATTGGAGCAGCCAGATTTGGCTGTTTTTGAGCTTTGTTTTATAATAGTTGTGAAAGTTTTTTGTTTTGTTTTTTACTCCTAGTTGATGGGTAATTAATGTGATGGTCAGCTGTGATATCCCATGAAAAAAAAACTAGATATTTGAGACTGGGTTGCCAGAGACTGACTTCCCACAACTGCTCTCCCAGCTGTGTGATAAACAGCAGGCACATATCTAGTCTTGAAAAATGCTCCCTTCCCCAGAAGAGTTTAAAACCAGAGGGACACAAATTATGCTAGAACAAGGAAATAACACTAATAAATTGAAATGTGCTCTGTAAGAATAAGACTGTTAATTTTGGATGGGCTATTGGGAGTAGAGATGCTGCAATCGAGATTTTTCAATTCCGATCCCGATATTTTAGCCTCAAAACCGATCCGATTCTGATCAAATTTCGATACCCGATTCGATACCGATTTCGATCCGATACCGATACAGCACATATTTAAGCCTCTCTATGCTGTCTATATTGAGATGTCTCAACGCGAGACTAATCAGTCATTCGGTTGAGTCTCGCAAAGTTACACACAAAGTTTGTGCATACATTTCCACTGCCAGATTGGAGGAGTCTTTTGTCATTATCTAATGTTACTTCTCTTCAGTGCAATACGTTTTGATAACGACCTGCTGTACAGCGCCGTTCGCTCAGTCAACTAACGTGTCATTAACGTTAGTTAGAGCAGAAAGATAGCTGCTGTTAGCTAGCTAATTAGCCATGTTAGCTGTCTCAGTGGGTAACGTTAGCCTATTGAGAGTATTTATCTGACGTTTATGTTAGCTACTCCTCAAACCTGCGGGTGGAAATGGTTTATGCGATGCGATGTATGTTGAAGCAAGACAACGTTTTGGCCCTGGCCATCCTAGGCTCAACGCGGCCTCAGTGTGCTGCATGCTGGATAGAAATCCTGGAGCGGAGTCATGGAATGGAGTGCTTATATCGGAGCCTTGGATCGGTCATTTTCGCTGGAATCCGATCCGATCCGATCCATGTTTTTTGGCTGATATCGCGCCGATATCCGATCACATGATCGGATCGCAGCATCTCTAATTGGGAGTTGTAATTCCCCAAGTGTTTGTTTATTGCAAGTAAAAGACAATAAAAATGAAAGTTAGCAAGCTAACCAAGATCTTGTGTCGTGTAATGTTGTCGCTCACACACTTTGAGCATTGTGTTTGAAATGATCTGACACTATCTGAATAGCAAAGGTATTAGACAGGATCATGCAGCCCACCACACGACATGATTACCAATTCCAACTGCGCCAAAGATCTCTTCAGGCCTGGCCGACAGCACTCCCCAACTCACAGCGGTTGGTTGGTATGCCCAGATTGGAGCTACAACAAGCGGGGTAGAATACCTGCAGTGTGTTAACAAGCCAGAGAGAGAGGGGGGTTGGCTGGAGGCTGAGAGAGACGCAGAGCGAGGGAAGAGAGATAAGGCTAAAAGTGAAAGGGGAAAGTGCAGCCACTCGCAGGGACTTTGAGCCCCGTATATAGCTGCCAACTATTTACTCAATGAGGTCACTTCCTTAAGGACGGCAGAAAGGCAACTTATGTGACTGCAATCAAATGTCTTTTTTTTTTCAATCTGGAAAAATGCCCGTTCTTTTGCTCGCCCTCCTCGGCAATCACTCTTTAAACTCCCAGCTGCCAAGTAAGTCCAGCACTTCAGTCAACGATGCTGTGCTGCCAAATAAAGATCCTTACAGCTTGCACTGTGCGCAGGGAAAAGGTTGCTGATGCTTTAGGTTGCATCGGCTCCAGTGCTGATAGAGGCACTGCAGTGGGTGGTTTACTGTATATACTTTAGGTTGCATCGGCTCCAGTGCTGATAGAGGCACTGCAGTGGGTGGTTTACTGTATATACTTTAGCTTGCATCGGCTCCAGTGCTGATAGAGGAACTGCAGTGGGTGGTTTACTGTATATACTTTAGGTTGCATCGGCTCCAGTGCTGATAGAGGCACTGCAGTGGGTGGTTTACTGTATATACTTTAGGTTGCATCGGATCCAGTGCTGATAGAGGCACTGCAGTGGGTGGTTTACTGTATATACTTTAGCTTGCATCGGCTCCAGTGCTGATAGAGGCACTGCAGTGGGTGGTTTACTGTATATACTTTAGCTTGCATCGGCTCCAGTGCTGATAAAGGCACTGCAGTGGGTGGTTTACTGTATATACTTTAGGTTGCATCGGCTCCAGTGCTGATAGAGACACTGCAGTGGGTGGTTTACTGTATATACTTTAGGTTGCATCGGCTCCAGTGCTGATAGAGGCACTGCAGTGGGTGGTTTACTGTATATACTTTAGGTTGCATCGGCTCCAGTGCTGATAGAGACACTGCAGTGGGTGGTTTACTGTATATACTTTAGGTTGCATCGGCTCCAGTGCTGATAGAGGCACTGCAGTGGGTGGTTTACTGTATATACTTTAGGTTGCATCGGCTCCAGTGCTGATAGAGGCACTGCAGTGGGTGGTTTACTGTATATACTTTAGGTTGCATCGGCTCCAGTGCTGATAGAGGCACTGCAGTGGGTGGTTTACTGTATATACTTTAGGTTGCATCGGCTCCAGTGCTGATAGAGGCACTGCAGTGGGTGGTTTACTGTATATACTTTAGCTTGCATCGGCTCCAGTGCTGATAGAGGCACTGCAGTGGGTGGTTTACTGTATATACTTTAGGTTGCATCGGCTCCAGTGCTGATAGAGGCACTGCAGTGGGTGGTTTACTGTATATACTTTAGGTTGCATCGGCTCCAGTGCTGATAGAGGCACTGCAGTGGGTGGTTTACTGTATATACTTTAGGTTGCATCGGCTCCAGTGCTGATAGAGGCACTGCAGTGGGTGGTTTACTGTATATACTTTAGGTTGCATCGGCTCCAGTGCTGATAGAGGCACTGCAGTGGGTGGTTTACTGTATATACTTTAGCTTGCATCGGCTCCAGTGCTGATAGAGGCACTGCAGTGGGTGGTTTACTGTATATACTTTAGGTTGCATCGGCTCCAGTGCTGATAGAGGCACTGCAGTGGGTGGTTTACTGTATATACTTTAGGTTGCATCGGCTCCAGTGCTGATAGAGGCACTGCAGTGGGTGGTTTACTGTATATACTTTAGCTTGCATCGGCTCCAGTGCTGATAGAGGCACTGCAGTGGGTGGTTTACTGTATATGAACATCATGTAGGAGGGGGGCACTGAGCTTAAAGCAGATGCATTCTTGTGATGTTGCTCGCAGGCAATTTCCTCGTGGCTACTTTACCGTTCTGCAGACATTAGGCTTCATTCTAGGCTATAAAACTGCTTTGAGCGGCTGTTGGACACATCATCATATTCTAGAATAGATTTCTATTGTTGCAGTAGCACTGGCTGGCCCCGAGGCTGTTATCTGTAATAGGCATATAATGACATAACAGGGGGAAAAGTATTCACACTTTCTGATAGGATAGAAGGATAGGCCTGCTGTTCACTAATCCAAGCCTATCGAAAGTGAAAGAGCGCAGGAGTATATCCTAACTTAAAGACGGTGGATGATGTGGCAGCATTCTTTAGAGGAATGTCATCCAGTCCGGTCGACTGATGCAGCAGATTCACCACTCAGCTTTCCACAGCCTGAGGGCAGCCAGTCAGCCTGAATCACTGCTCAGCAAAGCCTCCGACACATCTCCACTCAACCTCAAGAGGAACCAAAGGTATCACGGCCCTCAAATTAATTATTCCGCGTCTTAACTGAGCTGCTATTTAGGAGACTGCTTAGTCTATTACTCAGCCACAAGCCTTCCACCTTGCTTGTTCTACTGTTTTTGTTGTGTTTTTTTGTGCTGCTGTTGCTATGCCAGAATAGCAGGGGGGGTGTTGTGGTTCATTCTTGACTGAAAATGTGCCTGTGAGCAATTATTATGGCACGAAACAGCACGCACGATGTTATCCCACCTGCACAGAGGGACATTATAGCACGCACGATGTTATCCCACCTGCACAGAGGGACATTATAGCACGCACGATGTTATCCCACCTGCACAGAGGGACATTATAGCACGCACAATGTTATCCCACCTGCACACAGGGACATTATAGCATGCACGATGTTATCCCACCTGCACAGAGGGACATTATAGCACGCACAATGTTATCCCACCTGCACACAGGGACATTATAGCATGCACGATGTTATCCCACCTGCACAGAGGGACATTATAGCATGCACTATGTTATCCCACCTGCACACAGGGACATTATAGCATGCACGATGTTATCCCACCTGCACACAGGGACATTATAGCACGCACGATGTTATCCCACCTGCACACAGGGACATTATAGCATGCACGATGTTATCCCACCTGCACAGAGGGACATTATAGCACGCACGATGTTATCCCACCTGCACACAGGGACATTATAGCACGCACGATGTTATCCCACCTGCACAGAGGGACATTATAGCACGCACAATGTTATCCCACCTGCACAGAGGGACATTATAGCACGCACGATGTTATCCCACCTGCACAGAGGGACATTATAGCACGCACAATGTTATCCCACCTGCACACAGGGACATTATAGCATGCACGATGTTATCCCACCTGCACAGAGGGACATTATAGCATGCACTATGTTATCCCACCTGCACACAGGGACATTATAGCATGCACGATGTTATCCCACCTGCACAGAGGGACATTATAGCACGCACGATGTTATCCCACCTGCACAGAGGGACATTATAGCACGCACAATGTTATCCCACCTGCACACAGGGACATTATAGCATGCACTATGTTATCCCACCTGCACACAGGGACATTATAGCACGCACAATGTTATCCCACCTGCACACAGGGACATTATAGCACGCACGATGTTATCCCACCTGCACAGAGGGACATTATAGCACGCACTATGTTATCCCACCTGCACACAGGGACATTATAGCATGCACTATGTTATCCCACCTGCACACAGGGACATTATAGCACGCACAATGTTATCCCACCTGCACACAGGGACATTATAGCACGCACAATGTTATCCCACCTGCACACAGGGACATTATAGCACGCACTATGTTATCCCACCTGCACACAGGGACATTATAGCACGCACGATGTTATCCCACGTGCACACAGGGACATTATAGCACGCACAATGTTATCCCACGTGCACACAGGGACATTATAGCATGCACGATGTTATCCCACCTGCACAGAGGGACATTATAGCACGCACGATGTTATCCCACGTGCACACAGGGACATTATAGCACGCACGATGTTATCCCACGTGCACACAGGGACATTATAGCACGCACAATGTTATCCCACGTGCACACAGGGACATTATAGCATGCACGATGTTATCCCACCTGCACAGAGGGACATTATAGCACGCACGATGTTATCCCACCTGCACAGAGGGACATTATAGCACGCACAATGTTATCCCACCTGCACAGAGGGACATTATAGCACGCACAATGTTATCCCACCTGCACAGAGGGACATTATAGCACGCACGATGTTATCCCACCTGCGCACAGAGGGACATTATAGCACGCACGATGTTATCCCACCTGCGCACAGAGGGACATTATAGCATGCACGATGTTATCCCACCTGCACAGAGGGACATTATAGCACGCACGATGTTATCCCACCTGCACACAGGGACATTATAGCACGCACGATGTTATCCCACCTGCGCACAGAGGGACATTATAGCACACACGATGTTATCCCACCTGCACAGAGGGACATTTTCAAGTGTACGTGCGTATTTAGAATCCTCCCCATCATCAGCAAGCAAACTTCTTGATCCCAGGCTGCGACAGCACTGAGGCTGCTAAAAATGGAAGAGTGCAGCCTGTCCCCTCCTACGCAGGCTTCCCACTCAACTCACGTCTAGAACACTCAACACCTCCATCTCCCCGACTTGTGCGCAGGAAGTCAACACGAGCCGTGTGTTCAGTATCCTGCTGCTCTGTGTTTGAAGGAAAGCTCTGGACCACTGCTCAGGAGCGTCACTAGTCTAGTAGTGGGGTAGGTATGGGGGTTACTTGCAGGGGCCCCAAAGCTAGATGGGACCCATTAGAGAGGTGGGGCGATATGGTTTAAGATCGATGCATCAGTGAGTTGGACCGGGTGTCAGATCTTGTCTGGGGGCCCAGAAATCCAAAATGGAACTGAGGTCAATTTAATGCTACACTCCAAATGGCAGCAAGAGGTAACTTCAATGAAGAATCTGATATCACCAAGTAACCGTTGTTCCTGGATCACAATGATACTTGTTGATATCAAATTGTGCTGCTAACTGCAATACCTAGAAATCCTGTAACGCGACGTCAGTAAACTGCTCACAGCACATTGGTGTTTACCAACCTGGCTGCTCTGTGATGCTTATACCAAAGGAAACCAAAGAGATGAGAGAGGAAAAGATCTAAGGTTGGTGATTCCAGAGGAAAAGATCTAATGCTGGTGAAGAGCTGGTCACTAATGTTTAGTTCGGAACAGAGGTTGCATTAGACTTTCTCATTGTCTGTCTTTTTGACAGAAAAGTTCTATAATTAGGATGTGTAATCTATTATTACCTGTGTTAAAATGACAGACAGCCTTCAGCTTTTTTTTCTGTCAATGTTTAAAAAACATCAGTAAAAGTAAATATAAAAGAAAAATATTTGGTTTAACACGACGGTTTGGATTTCCTGTGATCCTGTGGATGGAGAAGATTTCCCACCAATGAGCAACAGGGAGATGGGACGGTCTTCTCTGTTGCAGCCCCACTTTGTGATTTAGGATGATGAGACGGGTGTATTTGGACATATACATCTTGCCTAGTGAAGCTTTTAAGCCTAGAATGCACTCACCAAAAGCTTTTATCCAGAGGAGATGTACCGACATGACCCTCCCTGGTCACCTTGGACACCGTTCAGACTAGAGTATTAAGTCTCCTCCGGTAGAGCACCGATCCATTACTCAATAATACAGACTATTCTTCTCCATTAGAAAATATCTAACTTTTGCTGTGTTATTGTCAATAAAGCAGGGGGGGGAATCTTTCCTTCAATTTCTGACATGTTACATGCAGCTACTGGTCTCAGAATGCTATGATACCCTATTTTAGTCTTTCACAGGCCCAATAACAGCATCAGTGCTTCCCTTGATGCTCCAAACAAGGCTAGTGCGAGAGACACGGAGGAAGGAGTGCAAACACATTGTGGCATGCGGCTCTTAGCTGTGTAACAACTGAGGAATCTGCATCTGAAATCACTGCTTTCACTTCTAACCACCTCACCTCAGAGGAAACTGATGTTGGCAAGCCAACAGCTCACTTCCCAGGAAACTTATGTTGGGAAAGCAACACAAAGAAATGCCTTTAAGTAGCATCTACATGATTCACATCCTGTAAGACTCGTGAATCAGTCTGTTTTCACTGTAATATGACTAGGTAGCTGTAAAAAAAAAGTGACATATGCGCCAATGTTGACATAGAAGGCATTGAAGGGTCGATCGACCCCATACCTTTATGACGTTTTCAGAGAAGTTTGATTCAAAAGGTCTCTGCAAAATCAATCGGTCATACAGAGGATAGCATGCTCAGCTGTGTTGTTTTTCGGATGACTTAACATTCCTTCATTTAGTTGGGATTACAACTATCTCTCTGAGGCTTTAAATCACGAAGATTTCCAGAGGTCTCCACAACAGGTTTGGCATTAAACCAGAGGAACAGTAATCTCTCATGCTATTGGATTCATTTTGTGCAGGTTAACGTATATTTGAAAGCATGCCTGTAGATAAACAACTGGTCTAACAAAAACTCTCAAGAGGAGGATCCCCCCCCCCCCCCCCCACTCTGTCTAACTCTATAAAGAAACTAGATTGGTGGACAATAGCGGCACAATCTACCATGCATATCAGTGTATGGGTCTACCACTGTCCTGTCAGTGGACAGTGAAGTGGGGCTGTCCTGGTCGACTGGGCCCAACTCCTATCCAGGCGGGAGTTTTAGCCGGAAATATTAGTCTTCATAAACAGACCCATGCACATTCTTCCCAAATAGTTAATCCTAATCTGCACAGACAGTGCGTGCATGCAGCCACAAGATATACTGTCAGTCTGCATTCTGGCTTAATTATTAGTTAGGCCTGTGTCGACCATGTGCTTTTATTGTGACTTGTTTTCTTTTTTTTCTTCTTCAAACGCCTTACAGTGAGAATAGTATCGTGCAATGGAAACCACTGCAGGAGCAGGATGACATGAGAAATATATGAATAGAGAATATAACTGTCGTCCTTGGCAGCATCGCAGTCTGTAAGAAAAACCCCGAACGGCCTCGCCAGCGGGTATAAATCTGGAAATACTGTCAAAACATAAACAATACAATGCATTGTTGCTAAACCGTGTGTCTACTAGCGTTTCGCGAATAGACAGCATGGCGTACTTTTCAATAATACATGAGGGGTATATCCACCGCTGCTCGACTCACCAGCAAACTTTCCAAGTTGATGGCAGATCTGGGATCTCTGATCATCTCCTCCAGTTTTTTCAGCCGGGTTTCCACCCTTCTCTCCGCGCCGAGTGACATGATGTCCGCAGCCTGTGTCGGCGGGTTAGCTACAAAGTTAGTGGTTACAGGCTTTCTGTTAGAGTTGACATGTGAAACGTCTTTGTTCCTGGCTAATGGCCGTGGGCCTCAGCAGAGAGCAGCCTTGGACTCTCAGCCCACCCAACTCGCCTCAATGGAGAGAAAATATTCCCAAAAAGCACAGAGACTCACCACCGCTTCTCAAAACTTGCCAAGAACGTTAACGGTTAGCTAACGTCGGCCTTTTTTTTGTTTTAGCTTCGTGCTCCAAACTCAACGCGAATGGGAAGCTAACGACGTTACTCCCTCGTAATAATATCACCTCCCGTAGGTGATGGACGCATTTTTCCAAAGTTTGAATTGTAGAGATACCAGCAGCAGCAACAGGCAGCAGCGGCTAGGGCGTTTTCTTTGCCCCCCTCTCCTCCCCTTCCCTTCCCTGGGTTTTTGGCCGCTTGGAAATACTTTGGACTCACTTTGAGGGGGGGGGAATGCAGCTTCGCTTCTCCCCATTCAACGGCGTTTCAAGCCCATAAAGTTAATGTTATTGTTTTTTCAGTGCAGCCACAAGTCATCTGAACGGGCGATAACGTCGGTTGTACTCCCGCGCTGAATTTTTAATAAGAAGAAGACACTCTCTTCCTGGATTTCTCTTCGCATTGTCGCTATTATTCTCCCTTGTGTTTCCTGGTCCTGTCTCTGGGGGGGATACGTTGTTTTATCCGGACAGTAAAGTCCCACAGGCAGCCTCTGAATTCCTCACCGTGCACTCACTCACTCACTCACATCTACACACCAACACACAAACACACACTGAGGAGCCTGGAGTTCTCTCCTCCAGACGTTGCCAGATCTCGCGAGAGAAACAAGCAACCAGGTCTTTCGATTCGAAGACCTGGCTGCTTATTTATCTCGCGAGACCTGGCAACACACTGCTCTCCTCCCCCTGCCTGACGTCAACACATTTAGCAGTGAGCACTACGTTACCCATAAACCCTCTCTGCTGTCCTACGCTTCTCTACCTCTCTCTGTGGTTCTCTCTGCAGGTGTCTGTCTGTCTGTCTGTCTGTCTGTCTGTCTGTCTGTCTGTCTGTCTGTCTGTCTGTCTGTCTGTCTGTCTGTCTGTCTGTCTGTCTGTCTGTCTGTGTCAGAGTGACAGACTCAGGCCTTTGGAAAGGCAGGTGCGAAAAAATAAAAAGCACCTACAGAACTTGGGCCCCACCAGCGTGGGAAAATCTATGATGCATCATCATACTTACTCATATACACGTATGATGCAGATATGGCATATCCAGCCAGTGGGGAAAAAATAACACATTCTAATGCCACTATTCCATCATATGCACTCATCTTAATTATTGCATATTTTAATGAGTTTGCCTCCCTGATTGTAAACATATAATGAATTACTGTAAAGGAGGTCAGTTCAAAAAGTATACTGTAGCTACATCACATCGCTTATATTTTGACATTGTGAGTGAGAGCAGAATTAGCTCAAGAGTTTGATGTATAATATAATGCATGTCGTGTTAAAGTCAAGTCAAGTCAAGTTTATTTGTATAGCACATTTCATACACAGAGGCAATTCAAAGTGCTTCACATAAAATGGATGACAGAAGAAAATAAAAGAATAAAAGAAGAGGTTAAAATAGGCATTAAGTGACAAGCGTAGTAGTTGCAAAAATAGCTAAAAACTTACAGAGGACTTGAAACATCATTGGGTTTGCATAAAATCAGATAATATTTGCTCAGTTGGTAGAATAAATCAATTTTTCTATACTCATTAAATCACCCGAAATCATGGCTATATAAGAAAACATGTTTAATGAAAGGAAAAAGACCTTTCTACCAAATGACTTTGTTTTACCTTTTATAGCCTACCTATAAAATGGATGACACAAGAAAATAAAAGAATAGGACCGAATATGTCAGAACTCAAAGAAAATGTCTAGGGATATTAGAATTAGATTAATTCAATTAAAAATAATCAATCGGTTTTATTGGACTCCATCAAGGTTGCATAGACTGGGGCTGAAAGACACAGCAGACTGTTGGAGGTGTCAGAGGTCAGAGGGTACTCTTTTACATGCATTATGGTCATGTTCTGTTCTCCAAGATTTCTGGCACATAATCTGGCATGCAATAATTAAGTTCATAAGAAAATCTGTGATATTGTGAAACTTGATTTTTCTTTCTGTCCTAGACTTTACGTTTTGGGTGACCCCTCACTGCTCACCCACTGTAAGGGTGAGGTAGCAGACTGGATCCAGACTAGTATTCGAGGCAAATGATAATGAGGGGGTGGAAAACAACGGGGGGACCCTCCATGCAGGAATGGCTGATTGAACTGGGAAGGGTGGCGTCCTATGAACATCTGTTTTATAGGATGCATAACAGACTGGAGGAATTCACCTTCAAATGGGGGACATACCTGGCTACTAATGTAGCGTAGGACACTTTATCATAGGAGAGGACTCTGGACTGATTGAGAGCTACCGACTGTATGACGTAAGATTCAAAAAGTGCCTGTGCCTTTTTTGTTTTGTTGTTTTTGTTTCGTGTTGTTTGTTTGTTTTCCCTTTTAAACATTATTATTTATTTATTTTCCTGTTTTTTCTGTTTGATGTACTATGTCTAATGTTGGGGATTGTTGTTAAAATAATAAAAAAAAAAAAATAAAAATAAAAAAATAAAAGAATAATAAAAGTTGTGTGAACTGTTGCAGTTTTTAAATTGTAAACACGGTCAGCCGGCTAGAGTCAGACGCTCAAACTCAGGCTCCATAGGGTTCCATTGCCGTTGCCACCCAGTGACGCGGTTTGTTTACCAAAATGCTGCTCGGCTGATCCCTCATATACTGCTCCTGATTTTCTTTACTGTTTTGTTTCCTCTCCATTGCACGGGCACTTTATCATGTTTTCTCACTTGGAAGGGCATCTGAGAGGGCAGTTCATGAGTTTTTCATCCACCGGAGGAACATCCATTAGGAAAATTCTCCACATCCTCACACATGCAGGGACATCTTTACAGCACTGCATCACATTTTATCATCTGGATCACAAATTCTCTATTTCTCCAAGGATGCCAATGCAATTCTCTCTCTAGATGCAGAGAAAGCATTTGACAGCCTTGAATGGGAATACCTATGGACCGTCCTTCACACCATGGGATTCAGTGAACAATTTGCATCCATGATAAAAAAGTGCATCGGTCTTGATGAGAAGCAATATCTACTCAGCAAGGTTTCATATCTCCAGGTCTTCCCATCAAGGTTGCCCTCTCTCCCTTTCGGTTTGCTCTGTCCCTGAAACCACTTGCACAGGCCATTCGTCAAATCACAGGATCTTGAACCAGTCACGATCCATAATACATCCCATTTCATCTCGCTTTATGTGGACGATATATTGATTTATCAAAAATAAATCCTGACAAATCAATATCATCTTTATTCAAGCTATTTGACACATTTGGTAGGATGTCAGGATATAGGATTAACTGGGATAAATCACCACTATTACCTCTAAATGCCTTAAATCCCCAAGTCTCTTTTTCATATTCCTATAGTCCTCAATTTCAGATATTTGGGGGTTAATATCTTCCCTAATATTGATGAAGTTGCACTCTGGAATTACAATAACACCCTGCAAACAGTTCTTCAACTACTTACAAGTGAGCATAATCTCTAGGATATATAACCTTCTGGTAGGCCAGTCCTCAGAGTCTTCCATAGAGAGACTAGAGGCATGGAGAGAGGACTTGATGATGAAGACATCACCATAGAGGACTGGGAGGAGGCATGTGACAAAGCGCAGTCTCAAACAATTAACTCACACCTTAAATTGCTGCAGTATAACTAGCTGATGTGATGTAACTCCAGAAAAGATCAATAAATACAATGGTGCCATTCCTGATGTATGTTTCAAGTGCGGAAAAGAAAAAGGGACGCTTTTCCACTGTCTTTGGCAGTGTAGCCAAATCAAAACGTTTTGGGACGCAGGAAGAGAATGTATCACATATGCCATCAGGGGTAACCAGTCACTATTGGAGAGGACAGATGTGGCAGATATGATGGAGGCGCCTGGGGATGTTTGAGTAACCCTTAAACAAAAAGTCATCCAACTTCTTTGTTTGATTGTTTTTTTTCTTTCTTCATTCCACTCTCTGTATCTGTGCATAGACAAGATGTAACTAAATGGAACTGAACTCAAGTTAATTTGACCCCCAGCTAAATCGCCATTTTTTGTTTTTTGTTGTGTTGTTGTGGGGAGGGGAGGGCGGTGGTTTGTGTTGTGGTTGTTTGTATTGTAATTATTATTTGGTCTGTGTTTGAATGTGCTGATTGAAAAAAAGAATAAATACATTGTTGGGGGGGGGGGGGGGGGGGTATTTCAAGTGGACGTTTGAGGCCAATTTGATTAAATTCCGTCAAGGCGTTCCCTGAGATGTTGCGTTAACGACCATGAAATGAGTGGTCATGAGGTCACAGTGACCTTGAACTTAGACCACTAGAATATAATCAGTTCATCCTTGAATCCAAGTGGACGTTTGAGGCAAATTCGAAGAAATTCGGTCAAGGTGTTCCTGAGATATCGCGTTAACGAGCTTGAAAATTACATTCAAGAGGTCACAGTGACCTTGATCTTTGACTACCAAAATCGAATCAGTTCATCCTTGAGTCCAAGTCGACGTTTGAGCCAAATTGGAAGAAATTCCATCAAGGCGTTCCTGAGATATCGCGTTATCGAGCTTGGAAATGGCGTTCGTGAGGTCACAGTGACCTTGACCTTTGACCTCTGACCACCAAAATCTAATCACTTCATCCTTGAGTCCAAGTCAATGTTTGAGGCAAATTTGATGAATTTCCATAATTTTTCCTCAGATATCGTGTTAACGAACATCGGACGGACGGACGGACGGACGGACGGACAGTCCGAAATCATAATGCCTCCGGCCTGGCTATCGCTGGCGGAGGCATACAAAGTTTGAATACGGTATGTTTATTTAAGTACACACAGCATAGGAACAGTCCTCAAAAGTGAAAATTGCCATTATGCACATTGTTCTCTGCATGTGCATAGCTAGAGACATAAAAAAAAGATATTAAAAAAGGCACTAGGCCACAGAGATGGAAAAGCAATACACAGCAAACAAGGCATAATGCAAACAAGATATGGAAGAATAAAAAACACAATAAGCAATGACAATATTGAATCCTTAGTGCAGAGGGCGGACAAACCCATGTGTGCAAGACAAAACAAAACAAATGCAAATGCAATGTGTGCAAGGGAGTCAGGTGAAGGCCTGTTTAAACAGGTAGGTTTTTATCTGGCTCTTAAAAGAGCCAACAGAGTCAGAGGACCTAATAGCAGTGGGCAGAGAGTTCCACAATGTAGGGGCAATAGCGGCAAAAGCTCTGTCACCACGGGTCACGAGGTCGGTGCATGGGAAAGATAAGAGGTGAAGGTTAGTTGACCTGAGGGAACGAACAGAAGAGTGAGGGATGAGTAGATCAGCCAGGTAAACTGGAGCCTGACCATGGAGTGCTCTGTAGGTAAACTGGAGCCTGACCATGGAGTGCTCTGTAGGTAAACTGGAGCCTGACCATGGAGTGCTCTGTAGGTAAACTGGAGCCTGACCATGGAGTGCTCTGTAGGTAAACTGGAGCCTGACCATGGAGTGCTCTGTAGGTAAGCTGGAGCCTGACCATGGAGTGCTCTGTAGGTAAGCTGGAGCCTGACCATGGAGTGCTCTGTAGGTAAGCTGGAGCCTGACCATGGAGTGCTCTGTAGGTAAGCTGGAGCCTGACCATGGAGTGCTCTGTAGGTAAGCTGGAGCCTGACCATGGAGTGCTCTGTAGGTAAGCTGGAGCCTGACCATGGAGTGCTCTGTAGGTGAGCTGGAGCCTGACCATGGAGTGCTCTGTAGGTGAGCTGGAGCCTGACCATGGAGTGCTCTGTAGGTGAGTGTGAGAATTTTGAACTGATACCTAAATGGAACAGCCAGGGAGCCAGGGGAGTGATTTCAGAAGGGGTGTCATGTGAGAGTATCTGTTAGATCTTGTGAGGAGTCTTGCTAGTCTATACGTGATGAAATAAAGGCATGAATAAGCATCTCCAGTTCAGAAGTGGAGACTACAGATCTGAGTTTACCTATGTTACGTAGATGGAAGAAACATGATTTTGAGAGCTGTTTAACATGATGGTCGAATGACAGATTGATCAAAAATGACACCTAAATTATGCAGATTTGAGCGGACTGAAGATGAGAGAGTGCCAATACTCTGAAGGATCCCAAATAAACAATGAAATTACTTGCAATGACCACCAAATGGCTTCGTGGCCCAATTGGACACTTGAAATACAATTAATATTCTATTCCTAATTGTATATTTTAAGCTGGACATTTTGGGAGTCATACTATACCAGTTATTGTGAAAATATTGGCTTAACTCCTGATGTTAGTTTGAGCAGTTCTGCTCTCATCTCTGCACTTGTTGGAAGGAAAGTATTTGACAAGCATCTGCAGATTTTAGCCACTGCTGCCTGGTGTTTGCATGGTGCCCCAGTGGGTCCTGCAGTGCATGAACACAGCTCCAATTCCATAGGTTTGTGTGGACCCCGTCACCATGAACTTCTCCTCAATCTATATAAAACATAATGAAACAAGGCAAGGGCCAACATATTTGCCTTTAAACTGGTGTGTGTGCCTATAGATTCCTCTGTGAGAAGCCTGTAGATGTCAACTAAGGGTTAAACCTACCTGAAGTTACCTGCTAAGCCACTAATCTTGCTTCGTGGTGGTCTCTGGTCCAGTCCGAGATCGGTCTACTCCAACTCATTCTCATGTCAGTAAACAATGAAGGTTATTGTGGATTTGGGTTTCCATGGGCTTTAACTTCAAACTGTCATCTGTAGGTGCTGAGGCATTTCCACGGCAGCCCAGTCCAGCCTGTCTGAAGAGTGGCCCTGGCCCATGCCTGCAGTCAGACTTCCTGGAGCCCAAAAAGGACAAGTCGCTGGTGGCTCACGATGACCTGTTTGAGCACATGGCCAGCAAAGCCAAGACCAAGGCCACGTTCAGCAGGACGTTGGACTTGCTGGAGGTGTTCACCCAGGGACGTGAGGCGCCATGTGGAGTTCATCTACGCTGCCCTGAAGAAGATGGAGGAGTTCGGTGTGGAGCGAGACCTGGCCATTTACAATCTTCCCCAAAGAGGTTTTTGTGTCTTGATAAGGTTTATTTATATCAGTAATATTTGTTACATATAGGCATATAGTAGCCTCACTAGCCTGTGTTACAGGGACACCTAGTGGTGCCCTAAAATGGTACATGTTGGACCCAGATGTTGTATGTGGGCATGCCAAACCTCAGTTCAATAAAAGCTATACTGAAACAATATTCAGAGGTAAACAATTTCTTGTATTGTATAAAACAAATTCAGATTTTCTGAACAGTGAATAGTAACATATACTAACATAACATATTACTGCACCCCTACAAAATGAGGAATAGTTTAATTTCCCTAGAATTAATTAAAATTTAATTTCATTCACTATAAATGATCCCAATTACAGAATATATCAGACTAATGACTAATAGGTTAGGCTTCCCCTGGGGACCCCCAGGAGAAAATGCTATCCAATGGAAGTCTGTGGACGTGGTCTGTTTGTCTGACAGTGTGATGCCTATACACTCTGGCCACTATATTAGGTACAGCTTTCTATCACCATGTCTGCATGCGTTGCTGCCACATAATTCTCTCTGTTTGGAGGAGTGTTAACAAGCAGATGCCCCTACTAAAGTGGTCAGTGAATGTTTGATTCACACAGCAGAGGGAGCAGTTTGACCACAAGTCAGATGGATCCCTCCACCTTGCTCCTTCCTATTGGCCTGACCTCTGTTCAATTATTAATAATAATAATACATGATATTTTCATACAAATAAATGTCTCTATCACTGATTGATAACATGACAGTGATTTAATCTATAATCCAGTTCATGCTTTTTGATGTTCTAAACAGCTGGATGCTGGTAGGTCCTTCATGGGAAAAATCTTCAGCTGTAGGCTACAGAAGTGATGTATTTTACCCTTTGGTATATTTGGAATAATAATAACTATAGAAGAACTGTGTAGTTGGCATGGCCAGTGATAGCCACCATGGCTGAGCAACAGAAAAAAAGAGCGCCACCTACATGTACACAAAATCATACTGCATGAACTAAACAGACGTGGACACATTGATTGACACAGGATCTCTCTGGGGAGATCAGTGCAGAAACACCACAGCAATGAGTCTGAGCAACAAAGATGGAGACACAACAACAACATGAGTCTGAGCAACAAAGATGGAGACACAACAACAACATGAGTCTGAGCAACAAAGATGGAGATACAACAACAACAACAACAGGAAGGAACTAGAGGATTAGCCTACCACTCTAAAAGCAGCCTGTCTCTGCTGGTCTTTACAATGCTGCCTTTCACATGAACACAGCTTAGATCTGTTCTACATTACAATGCTGCCTTCCACATGAACACAGCTTAGATCTGTTCTACATTACAATGCTGCCTTCTACATTAACACAGCTTAGATCTGTTTCACATTACAATGCTGCCTTCCACATTAACACATCTTAGATCTGTTTAGAACACTTTATATATTAAGGCACACATATTAACCACTAACTAGTTCCTTATAGGACTGCTGGGCGCGTGACATAATCACAGGTGAGGAGATCTTGCCAGCGCAATGCATTGTGGTCCTGTTTGTTGTTGTTGATTGTTCGCACTGTAAACATGAAAGCCAGATTATTGGCAATTCTAGCAGCAGTGGAGTTTGAAGATCCCCCAGCCAGGAGAAGATGTCGGAGGAGTGACAATGACGATCTCTGTGAATGGGAGTGGGGAATGGAATTCATGAAACACAGAGGTTGAGGGGAATCCATGCCCTGTCCATGCTCTCTCTCTCTCTCTCTCTCTCTCTCTCTCTCTCTCTCTCTCTCTCTCTCTCTCACACACACACACACACACACACACACACACACACACATGCACATGCACAGAGAGAGAGAGAGAGAGAGAGAGAGAGAGTTTTACTGTTCAGTGTTCCACAAGACCACTTGTTTTGGACGTTTATTTTAAAAGTTGCACTTTAAAAAGTGAGGGGGGAATAACGTGTGAGAGAGAGAGATCCTAAATTTTTGATGTAAAATGATGACCTTCACTTTTAAACGAGAGCTAAAGACACACAGCTCCTCTTCCTGGAACAATACATACTAGCCTGTTAACCCCTCCCTCTTCTTCCTGATCTCAAACACAGCCTGTTCCACTTGGTCCAGATTTGTCCTGTTCCCTCCCCTTCCACAGATCTACCAGTTTAAAGATGGGTGTAAACAACATAAAGAGCTGACAAGCCGATTCACTGCAGATCAGTACATTAACATGAACACAAGGGACAGATTGTTGGTTTGGATCGGAGCACTTTTTTTCTGTTGATAGAAAGTGAAACTATCTGACACACTATTACTGAGAAGTGAAATGGCACAGCAAGGAATTCAGCTGGACGGAGCAAAACTCTGCTGTTCGATCTGTCTGGATCTACTGAAGGATCCGGTGACTATTCCCTGTGGGCACAGCTACTGCATGAGCTGTATTAAAAGCTTCTGGGATGAAAAGGATCAGAAGAAAATCCACAGCTGCCCCCAGTGCAGGCAGACCTTCACACCAAGGCCTGTCCTGGTGAAAAACACCATGTTAGCAGAGGTGGTGGAAGAACTGAAGAAGACTGGACTCCAAACTGCGCCTCTTGATCGCTGCTATGCTGGTAGGGCTGAACAAATGATTATGTTGATTATCGATTAATCTCTTGATTAGTTTCTCGACTAATCAATTAGTAGTTTGGTCTATAAAATATGGGGCAGCATAAGGGACAAATTTAAGACTACTGAGAAGCCGTCGGAGGCTATATATTTGCCGAAGCCAGCTATGGATCTGGCCAATGATCTGTCAGCACCGGTGAGCCGGAACAACTGGCGACCATATAACTGGCGACCGTCAGCCAATTGCGTCTGTGGTTTCCACAGCTACGCCAGCTGTTGAAAGGACGCAACAGAATACGTAGCTGTCCTTGTGAATGCCTCCGTTTCGTTCCCCAAATAACATATCAAAACATACCTGTCTGACTGAGTTGTCTCATGAGACCTGAGGAACCGTGTCACGCAGGCTAAACACTCAGTCGCATTCTGAACTGACGATGTTTTGTTGTTGAAAACAGGAAGAGCACGCACTCAGCACAGGTTGGCCACGCCCACAGATCATCCAGCGACCAGGCCTGCGACCAATCAACCACCAATCTCAATGGAAAAATACCCTCAATCGCCAAACATACTACAAGATGCAATACAATGCAAGATTATATTTGATTTTAATATTCTGTAATTGCTCAGTATAGATTTTGTAATGTAATGACTGAATGCCAGACTGTGTTAACAGAAAAAAAGTCTTAACACATTTCCTCTTCCAAGATACATTATTTACTTTGTTGCCTACTATGAAGAACATATAAATATGACAAACGCATACATATGAATTACTGTAGGCTATATTTTATCCCATTTGTATGCATTGTGTCTCTTGTACAGTGTGCTGTTTACCTTGGTGGAGTTGGAGTGTCCTGTTGATAGTATTGTGTTTCTCGTACTCTGTGACTTGTCCTGGGTTTTACCATTGTGAATTTGCTGCTGTAACAACTGCTATTCACCTCAGGACATATATCATCTTTGTAACACAAGAGATGAGCAGTTGTAGGAAACCCACTATATGGGCAGAAGTATGAACACCTAAACATACTGTGATTGTTGAGCATCTCTTAAAAAAACATGGGCATTAACGTGTCCAATAGAGAGCCAAATGACAAAGTCAACAGAATGCTTCTAAAAATAAGTTTCACTTGGTCAAACCAAGCGATTCAGCTATATTTAGACACCAGAACATTTCACTCGGACCAAAACGTCAACAAAAAGTCTAAAAAAACATCTTTAACTTGCTTTTTTCTTTGCTTTTTAGGTCTGAGTGAAATGTTATATGGCCCCTCGGCCCCTCCTGATTCCAATTCTAAATACTGTATAGCTGAATCACTTGGTTTGACCAAATCAAACTAGGCTACTTTTAGCATTTCATGAAATGTCCATGGAAAAAAGAATTGCAGATGAAATCCCTTGGTTCGTGTGCCTAAACCAGTTGGATCACACACAAATTAATGGAGCAAATGTTTGATTCAACCACACGGAAATAGTGGAGTTTTAAGATCCTGCATCAGCTGGACAACAATGTTGACAAGACCAAAAATGCATTATAGAATTGAGCCCCCCCCCCCCCCACACACACACACACACACACACACACTCCTTACATCCCAACCAAGAACACAGACATCAGAAAGTAAAGTTATTTTAATGAGGCCAGGCCAAAATCAAATACTGTCCCTCAGAGCTAAACTAAGCAAGTAGCCTAAGCTAGGTGGAGGTATATTGCATCTTTTTCCAAGCTTGGGTGTCCATGACCCCAGTGTCCCATCAGGTCATCTACTGCAGTGGTTCCCAACCTTTTTTGTCTTATGTACCCCTTGAGCTGTTTTGCCATGCCAATAGTAGCCTACCCCCTCACTCATGCCTGTTGATGATGCTCCTAAATTTGTTCTATAACTTTTAGTGTAATAATATGCAGACGTACAAAGAAATCCATACAAAAGATATGTTTCACTGAACTGACGTGTTTGGGATTGGCCTCCTTTTTCCTTTTATAACCAGGCTCTCCTAAATCTGAATCTGGAGCGACAGCAACTGGACGTTTTTGAGCCATTTATCAGTCATGTAACAGTTGACACCTGTTACATGACGGGGGGAACTAGTGCATGTGCGTGCATGTGCCATTTTAACAATGGGCTTATGAAATTACTTTTGAAATTATTTTTCTCCCATCATTTTGGAAATAAATTGTAATGCCAAATCTTTCCAAGTACCCCCTGCAAGCTGCTCAAGTAGCCTACCCCTAGGGGTACACGTACCCCTGGTTGGGAAACACTGATCTACTGTATATGCTCCAATTTCACAGCGGGTAGTACAAATGTTTTAAACGGCTGCTATTAGTGTTGGGAACAAGTGGATATACATGGAAACCATTGACAGTGTTTTTTTCTGTTAACAAAGTCTGGCATTTCCAGTCATTAGTGATCATACATTACAAATTCAAGACAAGAAGAGCAATTTAAAAAAAATATAGAAAATAAATTTAGAATTCAAACTAATTATAAATAAAATACATAACAAAAATGAGTCAGAGGTCTAATCAGAAATCAAAATAGCCTATATATGTTTTGGAAATCACTCAAGGCGTGTCTGGTTTGTACACATTTCACTGCTTTCTTGAAATTAATAATCTCATTCATGAGGACTAAAAACACTGGTCTGGCATTCTGAATCTATACATCTGTGGATAAATTAGCCATAATAATTAAACTATTGTACATAAATTTCATTTTTTGTCTTGTTTTCATTTATTGTTTATTTGAGTAGAGACAGAGACATATAGCCTACATAGGACATTTAAACAATAAACGGTCTGATGTCATATATCATAACATTTATAGCCTAAGCTAATTTGCTGTTTGTCCCTAGATGTTATTAAAGCAAATATTAAAAGCATAATCTTCCATTGTAACTGTGTTGGTCGCAGGATGATCTGTGGGCGTGGCCAACCTGTGCTGAGTGCGTGCTCTTCCTGTTTTCAACAACAAAACATCGTCAGTTCAGAATGCGACTGAGTGTTTAGCCTGCGTGACACGGTTCCTCAGGTCTCATGAGACAACTCAGTCAGACAGGTATGTTTTGATATGTTATTTGGGGAACGAAACGGAGGCATTCACAAGGACAGCTACGTATTCTGTTGCGTCCTTTCAACAGCTGGCGTAGCTGTGGAAACCACAGACGCAATTGGCTGACGGTCGCCAGTTATATGGTCGCCAGTTGTTCCGGCTCACCGGCAACTGAGAGACCGTCAGTGAGAAATGAGAAGCCGACTATTGATTTGTCTTACCTAGCAGTCCACTGGATCGGCTATTGGATCGGCTGGTCATTAGCTTGTCTAGGCTAGCTACTAGCTTGGAGAGGCTGGCAATCCACTGAATCAGCTATTGGATCGGCTGGTCATTAGCTTGGAGAGGCTAGCTACTAGCTTGGAGAGGCTAGCAACCCATTGGATCGGCTGGTCATTAGCTTGTCTAAGCTGGCTACTAGCTTGGAGAACTGCGGTCAACTGAGCCGTCGTTTGCGAAACCACAGTCAAGCCAGCGGCTACTTGGCTTTTGATGCGCGTCTATTCGTGCTGTAACGGTACTGCTGCTTCACCGGTGTTCGGAGCGGGCTAAAAAGTCAAGTGTCACAATTCAGCGATCCTTTCTTACATTTACTTTACCACACTAGATCGACATTACAACAAACAGCGTATTGAATGACTGTTGAATATGTCACAAAAGTCCAACCTTATTGAACGATCGTAGCAGGAGTTTCGCTTGGTAGTATCATGTTGATGCTCTCAACAAGGTGGGAAAAACAGCCATTTCCGGGACTGGTTTTTCAAAATAAAAGCACGATTCGACTCCAGTCTAGACCACACAGATTTAGTGTTTTTTCCGACTTTCTAAGTACTGTACAATCGCATAACTCCATAATCTCACACCATGACTGACAGTTGTGTGTACACTACCCCCCTGGGTATACACTCTCATGAAATTAGCCATTTTCACGGTTCCATTTTGGAGAAATTGACAAAGTCTCAATACTGAACTTGAAAAATGTGTTTATTCCGACTTTCTAAGTACTGTACAATCGTATAACTCCATAATCTCACACCATGACTGACAGTTGTGTACACTACACCCCTGGGTATACACTGTCATGAAATTAGCCATTTTCACGGTTCCATTTAGGAGAAATTGACAGTCAAATTCTCAATACTGACCTTGAAATATAAGGAAAGAAAAATAAAAAAAAACACCCTAAGAAATGAAAGGTAACTAAAGACAATCACAACGTTGCAAGTGCAATCAAATTAATTATATACAATACGTACATGAGTGATGGAGTGTTCTGACTATATATGAATTTGTGTTTATTTACATGAAATTTACAGTTTGAGCAAAATAGGCATTAAATAGGCATGAGTTTCCATGAATGTACAGTCTGAGTTAAATATGAGTTTACATTTAATCTACATTAAATTTAGAAGCCGAGTTCAATATTAATGGGCAGTGAAGTAACATGAATTTACAGTCCCGGTTAATTATCAGTTTACATTGAATTTTCCATGAAATGATGATGAGAATAATTTGAAAAATAATAATAATAATAATAATAATAATAAACTGTGACAAGGCACAAATAAACAAAAAAAATGGCAATAAAATAAAGTGCAGGATAAGACCAACAATAATTACTATAACAAAGTGTAAATATAGCAGCAAGCGGCAATACCAGGGTTTCAAGTCTGCTGACGTCACAATAATGTCACAATGTCTATGACATCATCAGTGATGTCACAATTGCTCGAGTTAACCAAAAAACCCAAATGGTCGAGTGACATCACCGATGAAAACCCCAAATGGTCGAGTGACATCACTGATGATGTCACAATGCCTATAACATCATCAGTGCCAATGACATCATTAGTGTAATGAGATCAAAATGATGATCAATAATGATGTCACAATGTATGACATCATCAGGACTTACCTGATGACATCACATACGAGCAATTTCTATGACATAATTTCCAGTTGGGTAGTCTCTAGAGCTGCACAATATATCGTTTCAGCATCGTCATCGCAATGTGCGCATGCGCAATACTCACATGGCAGAACGTGCAATGTCATAGGATAAGGCAAAGTAACTCAAACATGTCATGCTATAACTCTTTTGCTGGTTGATACTCAGCATTAGCACACTAACATCCTGCCAATCACTCTGGCTGCAGCTAAAAACACTTGCTACTATGTCACCCACACAGGTTACCCACTACCTTCTTAAAGGGACAAGGCTTGATGAGCTAATCAAGTCATTTGGTGAAAATTCCTGTATTCTTTCATATCGCAATATATATCGCAGAAACCAAATATATTGCAATGTCTGTTTTTTCCAATATCGTGCAGCCCTAGTAGTCTCGCTGGCCAGCCTCCTCTCGATGGGCGGCACTTAGCGGCAGTGCCCTTGGAAAAGTTTCCAACAATACAACTTATCATTTTCAGCGTGTAGCAATGAGCTAGCGTGTAGGTTTCTGCCGTTAGCTTGCTAGCTAGTTACCATTGTGATTGACATGGTCGGAGCCAATGACAGACTTTGTAATAAGCCGGGAGCGGACATCCGGCTGCCACCGAAACAGTCGCTCCAATGGGAGAGCAGCTGTAGAGCAGGGGAGGGTTTATCCCAGTTGCCTGTTTCTGCGGCACCAGACTCCTCGGACGGAAGGGAAAGGAGGCTGGCCAGCGAGATTACCAGTTCAGTGACATCACTTTACATCCTTTTTTTTTACACTAGATGAATTAGCCATGGTCAACTACTGATCTCCACGTGCACATGAGCGAAATCACACAGAGAAGGGGCTGCACTGCTTAAAAAGTGAGAATTTAAAAAATGCAGATAAGAAAAGATATGCACATCAACACAAAAATTAAAAAAAAAAAAAAATCTAGGGCATCTAGTGAGCACCAATATCTGTCATTGGACCAGATTTCAGGTGATGTACCAACACACGGGAATTTGCATCGTGGCGGAAGAGGAACAAAGAAAGTAAATAAAGTCAAAATAATAGGGGTTCTGCACCTGCGGGGCTTGAAGCCCTAAGTATGAAGGAGCACTTAGAGTTCAATGAGGGGAGGGTTCATTTGCATACACAACAATTCCAGATGAATGCATCATCCGTTGCCCGTTGGAACTCTTCTTCATCCATCTCCAGGCACTCAGTATGGTACCAACGAGGACAGCTGTCACACTGGATCTGTAAATGCATAAGTAGAGACGTCTGAGAGGTTTGCAGCAGACAAGTGGAGCAACTGTGGGGGTGAACGCCCCAGGACCAACGCTCAATAGGACCCACCCGGCTGAGCTACGTCTTCATTAGCCTAATTCAAATCTGTGAATCCAACAACTTGTGTGAAACCTCCCTAGTTATTGTTTAATAATGATCTCCGCCAGGCGAGAATCCCCTGGAGGAGATGTATTTGGCCGTGTGTGTGCTTGTGTGCGTCTGTGTGTTCTCCTCCTAATGCGATCTGAGTAAAGCCTAGACGGAATTTCATCAAATTTGCCTCAAACTGATGGACTCACTGATTAACAACTGATTTTAGTGTTCAAAGGTCAAACTTAAAAGGTCACTGACTGTGACCTCACAAACGCCATTCCCAAGTTCGTTAACGCGATATGTCAAAAATGGCTAGATGGAATTACTTCCAATTTGGTTAAAACGTCGACTTGGATGCAAGGATGAAATGGTTACATTTTGGTGATCGAAGGTCAAGCAAGGGTCAATGTCACTGTGATCTCTTGAACGCCATTTTCAAGCTCGTTTCCCCGAAATCTCAGGAATGTCTTGATGGAATTTCTTCGAATTTGCCTCAAACGTCCACTTGCACTCAAGGGATGACCTGATTACATTTTGGTGGTCAAGGGTTAGGGTCATTGTGACCTCTCGAACACCATTTCCAAGCTTGGTAACCCCATCTCTCACCTTGACCTAATTTCTTCATATTTGGCCCAAACATCAAAGTCTAAAAAGACATGCATTTCAACTGCTCACTGGTTGGGGCAGGCATATATTCGCGGGGCAGTCTTTCTAGTTTTAATTTATAAACGAAATCCATTCAGCTTTTTTCTCACCGACTTCACAAGTCAACGGCGAGTGGCTTCAGTTTTTCCCCTGCCCAGGGCAGTTTCTGGCCCTTTTAGCAGCCCTATGCTACATCTTATAGTGGGGCACCCAAACCACTGTCATCATAATATCCCTGAATGAACATGAATGACGATGCATAGTTCATCATCTATAAACCTTCGAATTAATCAATTACACACAATATTAACAATAACTATGAACAAATTATTTTATTTTCGTGTCAGCACAATTGACCTACGTTCTGGTGTGTTATCCAACCCCAAATCTATATATTCATGTATAATAGAATATATATATATACAGTATATATATATATATATATATATACACTGTATATATATATATACACTGTATACACACACACACACAAGGGTAGAACAATACCATACCCAGTCGGTCATCGGAGGCCCTGTCTCAGGTGGTCTTGTGTTGCAACAGAGGACGCATTGGCTCTCTATGGGAAACACTGTACAGAAGCAGACGTTATATCTTGAAAAGTACAATAACAAAATCAAAATATAGCCACAAGCGCCGATTGACGGGTGACCTGGGGATATATGAGACATAATAAACACCAAATAGTGCACATTTATTCACAGTTGGTATGCGCACAAGTAAACAATGTTTGGTTGAGATCCGGTGACCTGATGGTTTCCAAGCAGTAGTAGTAGTAGCAGTAGTAGTAATAGTAGTAGTAGTAGTGTTGGTAGTAGTGGGACTGGTAGTAGCAGCAGTAGTTGTAATTGACGATTGTACAGTACTTAGAAAGGCGGAAAAAACACCTTTTTCAAGGTCAGTATTGAGATTTTGTCAATTTCTCCAAAATGGCACTGTGAAAATGGCTAATTTCATGAGAGTGTATACCCAGGGGTGTAGTGTACACACAACTGTCAGTCATGGTGTGGGATTATGGAGTTATGCGATTGTACAGTACTTAGAAAGTCGGAAAAAACACTAAATCTGTGTGGTCTAGACTGGAGTCGAGTCGTGCTTTTATTTTGAAAAACCAGTCCCGGAAATGCCTGTTTTTCCCACCTTATTGAGAGCATCAACATGATACTACCAAGCGAAACTCCTGTTACGATCGTTCAATAAGGTTGGACTTTTGTGACATATTCAACAGTCATTCAATACGCTGTTTGTTGTAATGTCGATCTAGTGTGGTAAAGTAAATGTAAGAAAGGATCGCTGAATTGTGACACTCGACTTTTTAGCCCGCTCCGAACACCGGTGAAGAAGCAGTACCGTTACAGCACGAATAGACGCGCATCAAAAGCCAAGTGGCGGCTGGCTTGACTGTGGTTTCGCAAACGACGACTCAGTTGACCGCAGTTCTCCAAGCTAGTAGCCAGCTTAGACAAGCTAATGACCAGCCGATCCAATGGGTTGCTAGCCTCTCCAAGCTAGTAGCTAGCCTCTCCAAGCTAATGACCAGCCGATCCAATAGCTGATTCAGTGGATTGCCAGCCTCTCCAAGCTAGTAGCTAGCCTAGACAAGCTAATGACCAGCCGATCCAATAGCCGATCCAGTGGACTGCTAGGTAAGACAAATCAATAGTCGGCTTCTCATTTCTCACTGACGGTCTCTCAGTTGCCGGTGCTGACAGATCATTGGCCAGATCCATAGCTGGCTTCGGCAAAGAATAGCCTCCGACGGCTTCTCAGTAGTCTTAAATTTGTCCCTTATGCTGCCCCATAATAAAATGTCACAAAATGGTGAGAAGATGATGTCCTAAAATATCTTCTTTTGTCTTAACGGTCCTCAACCCAAAGATATCAGTTTACTGTCATAGAAGACTAAAGAAACAAGAAAATATTCCCATTATTTAAGAAACTGGAACGAGATAATTTGTTTTGTTTCTTAAATATGAGTCTAAACGCTTAATCAATTATAAAAAAAAGTATTTGGCAATTAATTTTTTGTCTATCGACTAATCATTGCAGCTCTAAATGCCGGACCTGAAGATGTGGCCTGTGATGTCTGCACTGGGAGAAAGCTGAAAGCCCTCAAGTCCTGTCTGGTGTGTCTGGCCTCTTACTGTGAGCAGCACCTCCAGCCGCACTATGACGCAGCTCCATTAAAGAAACACAAGCTGGTGGAAATCACTGTGAAGCTTCAGGAGAACATCTGCCTGCTTCACGACGAGGTGATGAAGATGTTCTGCCGTACTGATCAGCAGTGTATCTGTTATCTCTGCTCTGTGGATCAACATAAAGACCACAACATGGTCTCAGCTGCAGCAGAATGGACTGAGAGGCAGAAGGAGCTTGGGGGGGGTCGTCAAAAAATCCAGAAGAGAATCCAGGACAGAAAGAAAGACGTGAAGGTGCTTCAACAGAAGATGGAGGCTACAAATCATTCTGCTGATAAAGCAGTGGAGGCCAGCGAGAAGATCTTCACTCAGCTGGTCCATCTCATTGAGAAGAGAAGCTCTGAGGTGAAGCAGAAGATCAGATCCCAGCAGAAAGAGGAAGTGAGTTGCGCCAAAGAACTTCAGGAGAAGCTGAAGCAGGAGATCTCTGAGTTGAGGAGGAAAGACACTGAGCTGGAGCAACTCTCACACACAGAAGATCACATCCATTGTCTACACAATTACCCCTCGCTGTCATGTCTCAGTCAATCTACAGTCTCACCCAGCACCAATACCCATCCTCTGCACTACTTTGAGGATGTGACCGCGGCTGTGTCAAAAGCCAAAGATAAACTACAGGACATTCTCACAGAGGAATGGCTTGAGAAATCATTGACAGTGACTGACGTGGATGTTTTACCGCCACAACTAAGCGAACGCAGGAGCAGAGCCACATTCTTACACTATTCACGTCAAATCACACTGGATCCAGACACAGCACATGAACGTCTGTATTTATATGAGGGGAGCAGAAAAGCAGAATGTTGGAGAGAAAAACTCCACTACCCCTGGCACCCAGCGAGATTCATTAATAGAAGTTTCCAGGTCCTGAGTAGAGAGGGTCTGACTGGACTTTGTTACTGGGAGGTGGAGTGGCGTGGGTATGGAGCTGTGATAGCAGTCACATATAAGAATAGCAGAACAGGAACCTTGTTTGATTGTAAATTTGGAAACAATGACCAGTCTTGGGCAATAGACTGTTACAACAGGAGTTATAAATTCATACATAACAATATCAAAAGTCCCATCGCAGTCCCTCTGGACTCCAGAGTAGGAGTGTTCCTGGATCACAGTGCAGGTCTTCTGTTCTTCTATAGCTGCAGCATCCACTGTAATTACATGACTCTCCTCCACAGAGTCCAGACCACATTCACCCAGCCTCTCTATGTTGGATTTTGTCTTGATGGTTCTACTGGAGACAGTGCTGAGTTGTGTAAGCTCAAGTAGACAGCAGAAGTCCCTGCACCTCCTGGTTCTTATGTGTAAAGGTCAATAGGATTTTTGTAGGGGAATTTAAGTTAAATGCTTGAAATAAGGTCTGTGGTTAACAAAAGTTTATGAAACCGCAAAGTTTGTATTCAGCAAAATAATCTTCACAAATGAGGACCACTTTTATGACTTTTAAAGCGATTTCTGATAATTATGTTAAAAAACATGCATTTACGCTTCGAAAATCACAAAGGTGGTCCTCATTAAGATTATCTTGCTGAACACAAACTTTGCTGTTGCCTAAACTTTTGTTAACCACATACCTTATTTCAAGCATTTAACCAAAATCCTCATACAAAAATCCCATTGACTTTTACACTGTTATTATTATTATTAGTAGTAGTAGTAGTAGTAGTAGTAGTATTAGTATTATTATTATTATTATTATCATAAGAAAGATTGAACCAGTCTTTTACCAGGTTTTAGTGATTTGATGTGTATTCAGAGCAAATGTTTTTCAAAGACCAATAAAGTTTTTCATTCCAAGAATGAATAACATTTCTTCTATTCATTTCAGGAAGTCTATTTCATAGTTTCAGTGTCACCGTCTAGCAGCTAGATGGTGACACTGTAAAATTGTTACATGGTAATGCTTTTCATGTTTCTGCAAATGTCAACGTAAATCTGAAACAAAACGTTGGTTCATTTGAACGTTAATTTAAAAACGTTAAAATAGATACAAATAAAACAACTTTGGTTGTGTTTAGGCAAGTAAAACAACTTGGTTAAGCTTGAAACGTTAAATATTGCTATTGAAATGTACTGTAGACTTTGGGCACACTGGGATTGAAGATGGCTCTCCAGTGTGAAAGATGAGCGTTTTGTTCCCTGTCCACCCTGCCCACTGCCCCCTGTCTGTCTCTCTATCTCCCTCTTCCCCTGTCTGTCTTGTCTCTCTCCCTCTCCCCCTGTCTGTCTCTCTCCCTCTGCCCCTGTCTGTCTCTGTCTCTCCCTCTCCCCCTGTCTGTCTCTCTCTCTCCCCCTCTCCCTCTCTCTCCCATTTCCCAAGTTTTTGGTTGAGATAATGATACACTCTCTCTTGCAGAGACACAGGGCGACTTGTGTGGCACCCTCAGTACAGTATATTTACCTCGCCGTCAGAGCCGGGGCCAATTAGTGGATATTTGTTGTCACTTTGGAGCCGTTACCCTGTACACCGTCATCTGTTTATGTTAATACACACATAAAAAAAACAGCACGGGCTCCCAAAAGAATCGCAGTGCTCTCAGTACAAATACCCTTAACTTAAGATGATTTCTGAAAACTTGGTTTTGAAGTTTCAGAATCGTTTCGATAATTTATTCTCTCCCCCGCGGTCGATTTGTTTATATTTAACAGGGCAGGATGGTGGAGGAGGGCAGAATGTTTTGCTTTCCTCACAGTTTTACCAAAATGATGCGGTTAATTACCCTGCATGGTTTTATAATTTGTGTTAATGAGTTAGACAAACCGATTACACTTTACATTTGAGGCAGTTTGGCAGACGCTCATACCCAGTTCCACCTTGATTTTTTCCTCATTGAGGCAAAAGTGAACGTCACTTCCTGCTTCAACAAACCACGTCACTGGGTGGCAATGGAACCCTATGGAGCCTGAGTTTGAGTGTCTGACTCTAGCCGGCTGACCGTGTTTACAATTGTTACAACACTGCAACAGTTCACACAACTTTAACACGACATGCATATATTATACATCAAACTCTTGAGCTAATTCTGCTCTTACTCACAATGTCAAAATATAAGCGATGTGATGTAACCTTTACCCCGCTAGCCAGGCGCTTCTCCTATACTTTTTGAGATATTAACGTTTGTTTGGCACAACTCATTAACTGCCGCAGGGTTTCGCATTTCTGGGTGTCAAGTGACGTCACGCTGATTCGTCCTATAAAATGGGCAAGATCAATGTTATGCAAATAGCCTTGGATTTAAATATGTTACACATCTGAATATTGTTTATATTTGCCATTGTAATAGGAGCAGAATTTAATCTATGATCATGCTCATAATAGTTATTAAGTAGGAAGTACTATGGAAGTATGAAATGTGAACTATAAATATATATAGGGGCAGCTGTAGCTCAGGAGATAGAGCGGGTCGTCCACTAATCGCTTTGGATAAAGGAGGTCGGTGGTTCGATTCCTGGCTCCTCCTCTGCATGTCAAAGTGTCCTTGGGCAAGATACTGAACCCCAAATTGCTCCTGATGGTGTGCCAGCACCCTGCGTGGTAGCCTGCCGCCATCGGTGTGTGAATGGGTGAATGTACCTACTGATTGTAAAGCGCTTTGGATAAAGGTGCTATATAAAGGCCATTTACCATTTATTAACATATATGTAGCCTACAATTATTAAATCTGAGTTGTTGACCTGCATTATAGCCTATGCTTATTTGATTTAATATACCGGTAATGCTATTTTAATCTATGAATATGAGCTTTTTATTTTTAATTTCTTCTCTACATCACCCAAAATCTTTCAGTAGGCTTCAGTTTGGCAATACTAGGCTACTTGAATATGGTCATGTCAAAAGAGAAAAGGGGGAGGAGATATCCATTCATTCATTCCATAATGATAAGTGACATCACTGATGGTATGCTCCATGTAGGCTATATAAACCTTTTCCTTTGCATGTGTGTGTGTGTGTGTGGATTGTCTGAATTGTCTAACCCAGTGATACTCAACTCGCGGCCCAGGGGCCAGATGTGGCCCGCGATAGGGTGCCTAGTGGCCCCCCGACCATTTAGACTAACCCATTATATTTGATTTGTTTCCCTATTTCTGCACACTGTGGTACCACAACAGTCATGGAATTGTATAAATGTGGTATGGCTACAAAGCTCTTGTGAATCCAAAGAGCCCCATCACATTAATGTGTGATGAAATATGGCCTCATAGTAACCATTTCAAAATGTGATAATACAAATGTTTTTACTTGACCTTATACTGTATAAAATGCTCTATTGTGAGCTGAGCTCTAGTATAATCACAGCCTTGTTAAACTCTCTAGTCTAGACCCAGAATCTAGATACATACAATTGTATGGGATGTCCAGGTACATGGAAGTGTGTTTTTCTGAGCTATTTTCAAAAAATAGTGCTCGTCATCCAATCGTCAACACTGTCAAAATTGCACAAATCTCCAATTCTCAAAAGTTGTTACACAGCATCACACCCCCCCCCCCCCCCCCCAAGGTCATGAGGTCATGAGGTGGTGTTTTGGGGAGATTTTAACTAATGCACTTTAATATTTTAGTTAAAGAAGTCACAGTGTTTCTTATTCTCTATAGCCTCTGCATTTTGCTCTCAAAGTGCACCAGCTTGATTCATCTTTACTTTAAAATGTACAAAATGTTCTCCCATAGAACATTTAAAAAACAACATCAAAACATTATTTTCTTTAAACCCTCTTTCAAAAAAAAAACGTTTTGGTCGAACGGTACCGTTTGGTTTGAACAAGTAAAACTATTTTTATAAGCATTTTACGAAATGTCTATGGGAAAATAAATGGCGGTTGAAAATCTCTGGTACAGTGCTGAAGCAGGAAGTGACGTTCCACTTTGGCTCTCTATTTGATTTGTGTTTATGTGTAACATTATTTCATACCGCTAGGGGGTGATATGGCAAAGGCCTACGTCCACATCTGAGTTTAATTTCAACCCTAAACACAAGTCCCAACCCTAAACCCTATAGCCTTATAGAAGTGAAGACTCACTCAATTCCCCATGATGCGAAGAGGTCACAGGTCTGGTAAAGTCTCCTCCTAATTCACTTAAACGCAATAATACAATAGGCTACTATGTATATAGCCATCTACTATCATTGCTGTTGTTTCTTGTAGGACTAGCATTCATGTTGTAATCACTAACTTATTGGAGGTATGTCATACTTTGGACCACAATATCACCTTTTGCTTTTCCTGAAAAACACATGTTCTTGTAAATCAACACCTGCTGTGACACAGGGATATTTGTTAAATCTTTTGTTTGGTGATGTAGATATTCAACGTATTCAAATGTCAGTGTAAAAATCTGTGAACAGTTGATCCCCAATGGCAGACAGAGAATAAAAAGAGAAAGTATTGCAATTTTTCTTTATTACAATTTCCGTCTCTTATTTTCAATCAGGTGAAGAAAAATACCTTTTTTGTTCTGTATAATAAAATATGTTAACTTTATTCATTTTATGAAGGACAACAATGACAACGAGGAAAATAAAAACAGGAACAAACATTTTTCTCTCTCCCTCTTTGTAAACGCGGAGAGTTGCTGCACTGCGTGGGGGAAGCAAATACAACGGAGACGAGAGTGTGAGGGAGCGGTGAGGAGGAGACAGAGGATTAGGACAAAAAAGAGAAGGCCGGAGACGTACAAAAATGAGCGCGGTAGGACAGGAGTGTGCTCCCGAGGCGCGACTTTCCCAAAAGTAACGTGGTTAGGGGGAAACTCATTCATATTCATAAAAGAAGCGCCGCCTGATTGGCCGATACAACGTTCAGGCTCTGACGCGTCAACCTGAATGCAGTTTCTATTATCATGGACATCGATGATAATAGAAATATGATCATGGTTGGTGGCGGCCATCATAAATGGCTGTAAACTGCCCTAACCACCCTATTTTTCACAAAGTCGCTGCCAGGGGGAGGTGGGAGGGTCTGGCTGTGGAGAGAGCGGGGAGGCTCACGGTCTCGGGTTCAAAGGTCGCTCTCTCCATACAGCGCGGTGGAGAAGGACATGTAGTCGAGGGCTCCAGGCACGCCGTCGGGGCCGGTGTAGGGCGCCATGCGGGCGATGCAGTACTCCGCCTGGTCGGGAGGCAGCTCCCGGCGAAGCTCGTCCGCCAGGATGTAGTTCTGGTGAAACATGACATGAGGTTTTTTATTATTAGAACAGAAGTGTGACCAAAGGCCCCAGTCAAGTTCATGTCATCATGTCCCGAGTTTAAATGTTGTCCAGTAGCAATTTAAGTCCTATTTGATGCTATTTTTTTAGCTGTTTAAAACATGTCTCATGGGTTTTTACAACAAGGTGCAAAGAAGAAAACTCCAATCCAGCCTCTGTGGGACTTCTCTATTTGCTCTGTCTCTCCCCTGTGCTGTTTGAGGGGGCGGGACCTCTGATCAGATGATGTGTTAGGATAGATTCATCTTTGGTTCAGTTGGATTGTTTTCTGGACATGTTTCTATTCTACGCAGCTATGCTACAGTTATGCTACAGCTATGCTACAGCTATGCTACAGCTATGCTACAGCTATGCTACAGCTATGCTACAGCTATGCTACAGCTATGCTACAGACAACAAGGTTTGCTCTTCCGCATTCAGTTGGTGGGGGCAGCGCTTTAAGCGGGCAAATGAGATTTGTGTCACTTTGTGATGTCACAAAGTCACGGAAGACAAAACGGCTTGTTTGTTCTTCCTTCTATGGCTTGTGTGGATTGATCTAGGGACCATCATGTGTTTTGAAACCTCCATGATGTTTATATACAGTAGCACACCCAAATCCTTTATGATCAAAGAGGCAAGGAAAACCTTCTTGTACACAAAATGGGACCTTTAATATCTTAAAGAAAACTAAATATCTAGGACTTTTCAATGTAATGTGGTTTCAATAGGATACAGACTTGGTAACATGAGTTTGATTTCTATAATCAGTTTCAACTTCAATAAATGCAATCATTCCATACAAATACCTTGTCCCCTGCCAGGACTTTGAAGGAGGCCATGACTTGGTCGGCAGTGTCGGTGTCGGCCGTCTCACGGGACATAAAGTCGATGAAGGCCTGGAAGGTGACAAGGCCCATCCGGTTGGGATCCACTATGCTCATGATGCGCGAGAACTCCGCTTCACCCTGAAGGCAACACAGAGAATCTGTCAAACTCAGTCCCATTGAGACAATCCCCCCGGGGACACAGTGAAAACACAGCCGAGGCAAAGGTTTTTTGTTTCATTCACTGTACAAATATAACACAAGTGACTTGGAGTGATTATTGTGTGCAAATCTTCCATTTACATAATCAGCTATATGAATGTGTTATTTTAGTGGTGATCTATGGGAAATATACATTGAAAACATGGACTGTGTTTAATGTTAACCTTTGTGATCATTGATCCATATCAGGGGTTTTCAAAGTCTGAGACTGTGGGCCTCCCCTCAGATACATGTAGTCTCTCAAGACAGACGCATTGGCTCCCGCAATTTTCAAATGCCCCCGACAACTACCACCGTCTGTACTTCTACCACCGTCTGTACTTCTACCACCATCTGTACTTCAACTACCACGATCTGTACTTCAACTACCACCGTCTGTACTTCTACCACCGTCTGTACTTCTACCACCGTCTGTACTTCAAATACCACCGTCTGTACTTCAACTACCACCGTCTGTACTTCTACCACCATCTGTACTTCAACTACCACCGTCTGTACTTCTACCACCGTCTGTACTGCTACCACCGTCTGTACTTCGGCAGGTCTCAAAGTTGGTAAAGGCATATCCAGTCAAAATAATGCAGGATATCTGGTAGAAAGTAAGGCGGGGATCCAATCACCTGCCTCAGTTATGGTCCCGAGTGACATGATTGGTCGAATACCATCGAACTTCCTTGCGGTGTGAAGTGCATTTTTCTTTGGAAGATTACAATTCCGTCTGTCCAAATTTAAATTTTGAATGGTCTGAAGTATAGACTGTCTCTGGAGCATTCGAAGACTGTGGATGAGATAGACTGGCTTGAGAGACTACCTCTCAGACAGAGCTTGGTCAAAGCCCCCCCATCATGATTATGTTATTTGATCGCATTGCAACTCACCAAATGAGCCATGATAGCCTGATATTGCTGTTGACATAATTCAGACTATACTTAATAAACAGAAACGGTCTGTCTGAACTGAAGGCATTTGTTTCTGAGTCTGGGAAAGTAACAAAAACAGTAAATTCCCCCAAACCACTGTATTTCTGAATTATCTCTTTAACCAAATCACACACATACAGGCTATTCTATCTCCTTTTGATAACTTCTGCAATAACTAATCTAATATTTTTTCACTTCCATTCACTGCCTACCCTGAAACTGTTTGGAGCCGCGCTGGGGAGGCCTGCCTCCCACTTTGAAAAGTCCTGAACCTATTATTTCAATTTAAAGTGTTTTGCTTTCCATATATGAAACGTCACATCTATCATCATGACCAGTTCCTGCAGCTTTGACAATAGAGAGGCAAAGTGAACGTCACTTCCTGCTTCAGCACTGTAGCAGAGATTTTCTTCTGCCATTGATTTTCCCATAGACATTTCGTAAAATGCTTATAAAAATAGTTTTACCTTTTTTCAAACGAAACGGTTCAGCTATATTTAGAATCGGGAGAGGCCATAGAACATTTCCCTCCGACCAAAACTTAAAAAAAACATTGGAAAAATATTTTCTTTAAATCCGCAATTTCTTACGTTTTGGTCCGAGTGAAATGTTATGTGATCTCTCCTGTTTCTAAATATATCTGAACCGTTTGGTTTGAACAAGTAAAACTATTTTTATAAGCATTTTACAAAATGTCTATGGGAAAATAAATGGCTGATGAAAATCTCTGGTACAGTGCTGAAGCAGGAAGTGACGTTCCACTTTGGCTCTCTATAGTCACCTTCCAATTATGAGCGGATGTACACACTCACACACATTCAAATTTGCATACTTTAAGAGTGTTCAAGGCTTTACCAGGTTGTAACCCAAGGAGACAAGGCAGGTTTTGAAGTCTTCAGCATCCATCAATCCTGTTCTCTTCTACAAGGTCAGCGATGGACAAAGGAAACCAGGAGAAGAAGGGAGATATAGAGGAGGACCAGGAGAAGAAGGGAGATATAGAGGAGGACCAGGAGAAGAAGGGAGATATAGAGAAGGAACAGGAGAAGAAGGGAGATATAGAGAAGGACCAGGAGAAGAAGGGAGATATAGAGAAGGAACAGGAGAAGAAGGGAGATATAGAGGAGGACCAGGAGAAGAAGGGAGATATAGAGAAGGAACAGGAGAAGAAGGGAGATATAGAGGAGGACCAGGAGAAGAAGGGAGATATAGAGAAGGAACAGGAGAAGAAGGGAGATATAGAGGAGGACCAGGAGAAGAAGGGAGATATAGAGAAGGAACAGGAGAAGAAGGGAGATATAGAGGAGGACCAGGAGAAGAAGGGAGATATAGAGAAGGAACAGGAGAAGAAGGGAGATATAGAGAAAGACCAGGAGAAGAAGGGAGATATAGAGAAAGACCAGGAGAAGAAGGGAGATATAGAGAAGGACCAGGAGAAGAAGGGAGATATAGAGAAAGACCAGGAGAAGAAGGGAGATATAGAGAAAGACCAGGAGAAGAAGGGAGATATAGAGAAGGAACAGGAGAAGAAGGGAGATATAGAGAAAGACCAGGAGAAGAAGGGAGATATAGAGAAGGAACAGGAGAAGAAGGGAGATATAGAGAAAGACCAGGAGAAGAAGGGAGATATAGAGGAGGACCAGGAGAAGAAGGGAGATATAGAGAAGGAACAGGAGAAGAAGGGAGATATAGAGAAGGAACAGGAGAAGAAGGGAGATATAGAGGAGGACCAGGAGAAGAAGGGAGATATAGAGAAGGACCAGGAGAAGAAGGGAGATATAGAGAAGGAACAGGAGAAGAAGGGAGATATAGAGGAGGACCAGGAGAAGAAGGGAGATATAGAGAAGGAACAGGAGAAGAAGGGAGATATAGAGGAGGACCAGGAGAAGAAGGGAGATATAGAGAAGGAACAGGAGAAGAAGGGAGATATAGAGGAGGACCAGGAGAAGAAGGGAGATATAGAGAAGGAACAGGAGAAGAAGGGAGATATAGAGGAGGACCAGGAGAAGAAGGGAGATATAGAGAAAGACCAGGAGAAGAAGGGAGATATAGAGAAAGACCAGGAGAAGAAGGGAGATATAGAGAAAGACCAGGAGAAGAAGGGAGATATAGAGAAGGACCAGGAGAGGAAGGGAGATATAGAGAAAGACCAGGAGAGGAAGGGAGATATAGAGAAAGACCAGGAGAAGAAGGGAGATATAGAGAAAGACCAGGAGAGGAAGGGAGATATAGAGAAAGACCAGGAGAGGAAGGGAGATATAGAGAAAGACCAGGAGAAGAAGGGAGATATAGAGAAAGACCAGGAGAAGAAGGGAGATATAGAGAAAGACCAGGAGAAGAAGGGAGATATAGAGAAAGACCAGGAGAAGAAGGGAGATATAGAGAAAGACCAGGAGAAGAAGGGAGATATAGAGAAAGACCAGGAGAAGAAGGGAGATATAGAGAAAGACCAGGAGAAGAAGGGAGATATAGAGAAAGACCAGGAGAGGAAGGGAGATATAGAGAAAGACCAGGAGAGGAAGGGAGATATAGAGAAAGACCAGGAGAAGAAGGGAGATATAGAGAAAGACCAGGAGAGGAAGGGAGATATAGAGAAAGACCAGGAGAGGAAGGGAGATATAGAGAAAGACCAGGAGAAGAAGGGAGATATAGAGAAAGACCAGGAGAAGAAGGGAGATATAGAGAAAGACCAGGAGAAGAAGGGAGATATAGAGAAAGACCAGGAGAAGAAGGGAGATATAGAGAAAGACCAGGAGAAGAAGGGAGATATAGAGAAAGACCAGGAGAAGAAGGGAGATATAGAGAAAGACCAGGAGAAGAAGGGAGATATAGAGAAGGACCAGGAGAAGAAGGGAGATATAGAGAAGGACCAGGAGAAGAAGGGAGATATAGAGAAGGAACAGGAGAAGAAGGGAGATATAGAGAAAGACCAGGAGAAGAAGGGAGATATAGAGAAAGACCAGGAGAAGAAGGGAGATATAGAGAAAGACCAGGAGAAGAAGGGAGATATAGAGAAAGACCAGGAGAAGAAGGGAGATATAGAGAAAGACCAGGAGAAGAAGGGAGATATAGAGAAGGACCAGGAGAAGAAGGGAGATATAGAGAAGGAACAGGAGAAGAAGGGAGATATAGAGGAGGACCAGGAGAAGAAGGGAGATATAGAGAAGGAACAGGAGAAGAAGGGAGATATAGAGGAGGACCAGGAGAAGAAGGGAGATATAGAGAAGGAACAGGAGAAGAAGGGAGATATAGAGAAGGACCAGGAGAAGAAGGGAGATATAGAGAAAGACCAGGAGAAGAAGGGAGATATAGAGAAGGAACAGGAGAAGAAGGGAGATATAGAGAAAGACCAGGAGAAGAAGGGAGATATAGAGAAAGACCAGGAGAGGAAGGGAGATATAGAGAAGGACCAGGAGAAGAAGGGAGATATAGAGAAAGACCAGGAGAAGAAGGGAGATATAGAGAAAGACCAGGAGAAGAAGGGAGATATAGAGAAAGACCAGGAGAAGAAGGGAGATATAGAGAAGGAACAGGAGAAGAAGGGAGATATAGAGAAAGACCAGGAGAAGAAGGGAGATATAGAGAAAGACCAGGAGAAGAAGGGAGATATAGAGAAAGACCAGGAGAGGAAGGGAGATATAGAGAAAGACCAGGAGAAGAAGGGAGATATAGAGAAAGACCAGGAGAAGAAGGGAGATATAGAGAAAGACCAGGAGAGGAAGGGAGATATAGAGAAGGACCAGGAGAAGAAGGGAGATATAGAGAAAGACCAGGAGAAGAAGGGAGATATAGAGAAAGACCAGGAGAAGAAGGGAGATATAGAGAAAGACCAGGAGAAGAAGGGAGATATAGAGAAGGACCAGGAGAAGAAGGGAGATATAGAGAAGGAACAGGAGAAGAAGGGAGATATAGAGAAAGACCAGGAGAAGAAGGGAGATATAGAGAAAGACCAGGAGAGGAAGGGAGATATAGAGAAAGACCAGGAGAAGAAGGGAGATATAGAGAAAGACCAGGAGAGGAAGGGAGATATAGAGGAGGACCAGGAGAAGAAGGGAGATATAGAGGAGGACCAGGAGAAGAAGGGAGATATAGAGAAGGACCAGGAGAAGAAGGGAGATATAGAGAAAGACCAGGAGAAGAAGGGAGATATAGAGAAGGAACAGGAGAAGAAGGGAGATATAGAGAAAGACCAGGAGAAGAAGGGAGATATAGAGAAGGACCAGGAGAAGAAGGGAGATATAGAGAAAGACCAGGAGAAGAAGGGAGATATAGAGAAGGAACAGGAGAAGAAGGGAGATATAGAGAAAGACCAGGAGAAGAAGGGAGATATAGAGAAAGACCAGGAGAAGAAGGGAGATATAGAGAAAGACCAGGAGAGGAAGGGAGATATAGAGAAAGACCAGGAGAAGAAGGGAGATATAGAGAAAGACCAGGAGAAGAAGGGAGATATAGAGAAAGACCAGGAGAGGAAGGGAGATATAGAGAAAGACCAGGAGAAGAAGGGAGATATAGAGAAAGACCAGGAGAGGAAGGGAGATATAGAGAAAGACCAGGAGAAGAAGGGAGATATAGAGAAAGACCAGGAGAAGAAGGGAGATATAGAGAAAGACCAGGAGAGGAAGGGAGATATAGAGAAAGACCAGGAGAAGAAGGGAGATATAGAGAAAGACCAGGAGAAGAAGGGAGATATAGAGAAGGACCAGGAGAAGAAGGGAGATATAGAGAAAGACCAGGAGAAGAAGGGAGATATAGAGAAAGACCAGGAGAAGAAGGGAGATATAGAGAAAGACCAGGAGAGGAAGGGAGATATAGAGAAAGACCAGGAGAAGAAGGGAGATATAGAGAAAGACCAGGAGAAGAAGGGAGATATAGAGAAAGACCAGGAGAAGAAGGGAGATATAGAGAAAGACCAGGAGAAGAAGGGAGATATAGAGAAAGACCAGGAGAAGAAGGGAGATATAGAGAAAGACCAGGAGAAGAAGGGAGATATAGAGAAAGACCAGGAGAAGAAGGGAGATATAGAGAAAGACCAGGAGAGGAAGGGAGATATAGAGAAGGACCAGGAGAAGAAGGGAGATATAGAGAAAGACCAGGAGAGGAAGGGAGATATAGAGAAGGAACAGGAGAAGAAGGGAGATATAGAGAAAGACCAGGAGAGGAAGGGAGATATAGAGAAAGACCAGGAGAAGAAGGGAGATATAGAGAAAGACCAGGAGAAGAAGGGAGATATAGAGAAAGACCAGGAGAAGAAGGGAGATATAGAGAAAGACCAGGAGAGGAAGGGAGATATAGAGAAAGACCAGGAGAGGAAGGGAGATATAGAGGAGGACCAGGAGAAGAAGGGAGATATAGAGAAAGACCAGGAGAAGAAGGGAGATATAGAGGAGGACCAGGAGAAGAAGGAAGATATAGAGGAGGACCAGGAGAAGAAGGGAGATATAGAGAAAGACCAGGAGAAGAAGGGAGATATAGAGAAAGACCAGGAGAAGAAGGGAGATATAGAGAAGGACCAGGAGAAGAAGGGAGATATAGAGAAAGACCAGGAGAAGAAGGGAGATATAGAGAAAGACCAGGAGAGGAAGGGAGATATAGAGGAGGACCAGGAGAAGAAGGGAGATATAGAGAAAGACCAGGAGAAGAAGGGAGATATAGAGAAAGACCAGGAGAGGAAGGGAGATATAGAGAAAGACCAGGAGAGGAAGGGAGATATAGAGGAGGACCAGGAGAAGAAGGGAGATATAGAGAAAGACCAGGAGAAGAAGGGAGATATAGAGGAGGACCAGGAGAAGAAGGGAGATATAGAGAAAGACCAGGAGAAGAAGGGAGATATAGAGAAAGACCAGGAGAAGAAGGGAGATATAGAGGAGGACCAGGAGAAGAAGGGAGATATAGAGAAAGACCAGGAGAAGAAGGGAGATATAGAGAAGGAACAGGAGAAGAAGGGAGATATAGAGAAGGAACAGGAGAAGAAGGGAGATATAGAGGAGGACCAGGAGAAGAAGGGAGATATAGAGAAGGACCAGGAGAAGAAGGGAGATATAGAGAAAGACCAGGAGAAGAAGGGAGATATAGAGAAAGACCAGGAGAGGAAGGGAGATATAGAGAAGGAGTGGTGGGCGGCCAGCAGAGGAACATCATAGGAAGAAAAAGGATGAAAGTAGAAATTTGGGAGGAGCACCACAAACAAATCCACAACATGGACGTTGCAAGATGTGGGAGATTTAGATAAGGGGGGTGGGGACGAGTACAGTTGGGAATAGATAGGGGGAGGTAGGGATGGGGAAAAATAATGTGGGGGGGAAGTGCAGAAGAAAGAAAACAAAGAAACAGTTAACAGTGAAACCATTGTGTCACCGCGGCTGCAGCTTAGTACCTGTGCATCGTTGGCGATATCGAAGCCCAGGCTGATCAGGCAGGCCTTGAACTCCTCCGCGCCCAGAGTGCCCGAGTGGTCCTTGGGGTGTGTAGCGGGGGCCAGTGACAGGCGAGGCGTCGGGGGCCACAGGCCATGCATACAGGGGTGTCAGTGACGGTGGGGTGGTAGGAGTGAGGGAGTGAGGGGGTGAGGGGGGGGGTGAGGTGGTGGTGATGTGGGGAGAGGATGGGGGTGAAACATGCATGGGGGATAAAGAGGGGTGAGGGGGGGGGGGGTGCATGCATGGAAAACAACAGAGAACACAGTGCATATTTGTTAGGATCTCGCAGGTGAACACACGGTGGCAGCAGTGAGTGCTGCCATGCTGGGTGAGGGGCATTCAGAGGTGTTAAGGTGCAGTGTGGCAGGCAGACTACAGGGGGCTGTAGTGAGGTTATTCATACCGCTGCTGAACCATGACAACACAGAATACGCTTTTTCTTACACTTTAATACAATCGAGTGCTTTTCTTGGAGAACCTCGAAGACTCGTTGGTAACACTTTATTTCTAACATTTCCACAGTTTATTAGTGGACATTCAACAATTCAACTTTTGCTTTTGTCTGTAGATGTTGAACACACAGAGTATATGTGACAATTCGTGAACATACCTACATATTCTCAGAATAATTGAGTAGCATCAGGTGATGAGAATCAGCTGTGTGGAACGGGAAGCAAATAGAATCTGTTCAACATCTACAGACAAACATCTACAGACAAAAGCAAAACAACAGTTGAATTGTTGAATGTCAACTAAAAAGCTGTTGAATGTTACAAATACTCTGTAGACTCTCTGTGTGGACTATCCAAATAAACTGTTACTGACTCTTTTTTTTACACCACTCATTTTCTAATGCGCAGGATTGATCTATACTAGAGACCCGCTGCTCCCTAACTTCTAGCCACGTCATGTCAAGCTGAAAGCCTTTAGGGGGCTTCATCATCAAATGAAATATGAAACAGAGATGCGAGTTCAGCTCCACAGTTAGCTTCCTCTGGGCTCCAATCATCCACCACGGATATTGATTAACAATAGGGCAGCTATGGAAGAATGCATGAGGTAATGGTGGAGCCAACAGGAGCTTGGCGGGAGAGCTGGTGGGGGTTGGAGGGCTAGTAAAAACTCATCCATAATAGGTGGTGTTCCTGACACACTGGCCCTAATGTAAACACTATGCTCTGAGGTTTGCAACCATCAATGGAAAGATATGTTGTCGCTATGCAGAATATATGAAAATTATATCACTGGTATAGCATGAACTATGGCTGGGTGATAGTTCAGTATTACCGTTCAGCATCCTTCAGTGGAATTATATACTGATGATATGGTGATTTTGTGATATTATGTGGCACACAATTCTGCTGTCTAAACTGATCAGCAAATTTGATTGAAAAATAATGACATAATGAAGTATGGTAGGAATATTATTTGAAAATTTCAGATCTGTTTGATATCACACCTAACATTACTACTCCGTTCGGCGAGATGAACATTAATATGATTATTTAAAAATGTAATTTCACGGTCTCAATTCAATTCAATAGTTCATTAATTCATATACCAAAATCGAGAAAATTCATCATGATATTGATTTCAACCATATCACCCAGCTGTATTAACTAGAATGTCAATTGTTGCTCAAAAGGCAATCCACCTGCCAGTGGGAGAGTGTGAATGGTGGGAGGGGAGGGAGGGGAACGGGCACTGCACTAGTTGATTATAATCCCTAATGTAAGGAATTTAGCTGATAAAATAAAGAAGCTGATTCTGGACTACACTTTCCATTCATGTGAATCTATAAAGCCCCCACGCATTAAAATGATCTTTCACTGAGTTGTAAGTCCCTCTTCAACCCAGCAGTAAGGTCACTACACAGCCTGATGTATTAGACACAGACACACACACACACACACACACACACACACACACACACACACACACACACACACACACACACACACACACACACACACACACACACACACACACACACTGTGTGTTCAATCCATCAACCAATCAATCAATCAATCTGTTTTCAGGTTAAAAGATTGTTAAAGGGCTGTTGTTAGCCACACCTTGGGCAGCATGACAGGAGGTGAACGGTCTCGGATCCACAATGATATATTCTCACCTCAACCTCTTTGCTTTGTCGATGTTGTCTAAACGTGCAGAAAACACACTCATGTGACTGCAGTCTTTACGTTCCAGAATCCAATGCACACCTACAGTACTCTATTCCTATTCAAATCTAGCTCATACTCATAGCATGTGTATTAGCTGCAAAAACAAACTCCACACAGCTGATGATATGAATGGTCTGCTACACCTCTCCTTGCCGTCTGCTGTCTCTCTGCGGTGTGACTCAGTTCTACTACTGACCCTGTCGAAGTGATTGAAGGAAGCCCGGAACTCATTCATCTGCTCCTGGCTGATGCCCTTAGCATCTCGCGTCAAGATCTGGTTCTCAATCTCGTTGATGGTGCGGGCGATGGTGGTGAGTAGCTGCTCCCAGCCCACGCGGATGTGCTGCGGAGAACAGAGAGCTTGTTTTAACCTGTGCGGAGCATAAGATGGCTGGGGTTCACTGCATCAGGACAAGTTAGATGGTGTCAGGCAGAAATGAAGACACACCAAGTGCCAAATTCCTGTAAAATTTGTTTTTTGGTGGATAAAATGATAAGCGTCACCCAGCACACTTTTGAATTTTAACAACTATGTTTAGATAGTGTTTGGTCTTTTGTTCTCAATCTTTGTCCATGCTAGCCACCACTGTACAGTTTCTCTGACTGAGCCAATTAAATCAAAGCAAAATAATTTATTAAAAAAAACTTTATATACTCTTGTCTCTATATTGAATGCTTCATGGAGTACTGTACCTGATTATTGGCAGGTTTTCTTGTTTGTTTGATTGATAATTGTTTGTTTACCAGCTTTCTCAATCATCACAGAAACGTTTACTACATTTCTTCTGTGATTGTCTAAACCTTCTGGCTCTGATTGTTTGTCCTTTGTAGCAATCCCAAACCATCTGTATGTACACTAACACAAAACATAACATATTTGCAAATTCTATTGGACCCAGGTCTGTTGGTCACAGCAAACACAGTTTCAGTGAGAAATGAAAGGAACAGACATTGGTTGGACAATGCAGAAAACTCAGTATATATGTCACTTCTTTTCATGTCATGTTTGGTGATTCCTTGCCTTTGAAGGTTGGGTTTACCTCCATGGTGTAGTTGGTGTGCTTGTTGTCGAAGATGAGAGCTTCCTGAATGAGCTGGTGGTCTCCCTCCAGCTGGTCGATCTTTGGCTTGTAGTTGACGATGTTCTTCTCGTACTGGCGTAGGTGCGTCAGCTGGTCCTCCAGGGTGCCGAGCATCTCAATGGAGATACGGCCGATCTCCTGCACAGAACCACAGAAGAAGAGACTGATGAGAACAACGCAGGCTATTAACAAGTGGACGACTTCTGGCTCCTATATCTTTACTTCACACCTCTCTGTCATACATCATCTTTCCAGGAGCACGGGATTAGTAGTTACTTATCGTTGCTATCAGATGAAACTCTAACCCTTAAATCCTAAATATCTCCAAAAAGTCACGTTTGCAAGAGCTAAGATAAAGTCTGTCTTCAGCTTGACCACCATGCAGTTTTAAATGTAGCAAATGAGGTGTGAATGGGTTTCATAAACCCAAGGGTGGTACAATGTTCTCATCCCTTAGACAACCATTGTAAGCCTTCAAATGAAGTGGGGGCAAAAGGGAAGGGGGATTGCAATTACAATGGTTTGCAGTTTTGACCCTTGGGCTCCTTATTGCTGGTTTCTTGTCATGTAAATTATCTAACATTTTCAATTTCAAATACTATTATATTCAACTTTGCCCACATTGTAAGTCACACTGGGTAAGTATATCAGGTGAACGCCTAAAGTGTAAATGTAGCTGATTGAGTTTTTGAATTTTGGACTGTGAAATGCTGTGAATAATAAAGGATTCCTTGTTTGAAACTTTGTTTATATGGAATAATTGTTACTGGATTGGAGTGACTAACATCACCACTGCTGAAATAGAGACTGTACAATTATAGAAGCTGGTAAATTGACATGCACAAACAAAATGACACATAAATACTATACTATACTATACTATACTAGTCATCATGGTGGCCTCCGTCTGAACTCCTAACTGCTCATTTGACTGTCCTGTCTGCTCAGACTGACCTCCATCTTGGTCTGGATCCAGGGCCCGATGACGTTGGCCTGGTTGGCAAACTGTCGGCGCAGACGCTCGTTGTTCTGCTGCCGGGCATGTTCCTCGATCAATGCCTGGTCTCGCTGAGGCACCAGCTGCCTGACCTGGGACGGGAATTGATTGGATGTATTTTATTTCGGTCAAATAAAAATAGAAGAGAAAACGATGAAGAGAAAAAAGAAAAAGAAAACAGTACATGTATAACCTATATTTATATACAGTATATATAGATCTACTGCAAAAATGTCAAAAATGTAAAACCAGTGTACCAGATTATACTATAGATAAACAATTACAGCTATGTTAATGGAACAGACAACAGTCTGGATTTAAGGGCTACACTTGACTTTACAGAAATGGATCATCTCATCCTTAACTTGTGTTTTTTCTCTTTTCGATACGCTATGAAATCTGCATGTAAAACCCTTTTGGGCCTCTGGTTGGACTACTGGTTGGGTTCCACTGATGTCTTAGCTCCAATTACAGTAAGAAAGTGGCAGTAGCCAACAGGCTTGAGCGGGAGGTTTGAATGCCTCACTGGCTTGGCTTGGGAAAGTGAATGGAAAATGCTTGCAGTGACCCTGGAGCAAGGCACTAAACTCCACGCCTCTCTGCTGCAGCTCAGAGGTGAAAACGTGTTCCCAACTGTGAGGATGTTGCTGGAAAAGATCCTGCTTGCTCAGTCCATCTTCCCTGGATAAATCAACATCTTGGTTGATTCTCATTACCTTGTCCCATTTGGTGTTGATCTCCTGGGGGTTGATGGTAGTGTAGGGGTTCGTGCCGGCCATGTTGACGTGATAGGTCTGGACGATCTTGGCGATCTCGTTGTGGATGCCCAGGATGGCCTGGCGCTCCTTGTCTGCCTCTGGCAGGGTGGCTTTGAACTGCTCGTGGGCCGTGCTTAATCCCTGACACACAAAACACAAACGCACAAAGTGATCAAATAGAAACAACAGCAACAACAATACAGGGAGGCTGGTTTTGCATCTAAAAGTCAGTTGGCTTTCTGTTCCTCTAAAGCAGAGTCTATCTACCCTGGTCTCTAATGACGTCTTCTTCTTCTGTAAGCATTCGAGAAAGTATCTGTTGGAATATGAAGCAAGGCCACTCGCTCAACAGTTAGTCACTTAAACATCACAAGGCCAACTCTCTTCTGACTGAGCGTGTTGTATAACTGCACAACATAGAAGATGCAACAAGCACCATGGCAAGCATGTTGATGTTATTTTTCATTTAATTTCTTTCTTTCTTTCTTTCTTTCTTTCTTTCTTTCTTTCTTTCTTTCTTTCTTTCTTTCTTTCATACTTCACACCTTTACAGTCTACTTTGTTGGCAACAGGTTTACATAAGTATGTACATATGTACATACATACATACATACTGTATGTATGTACAGAGCCAAAAACCAATGACTTCCTAACAGTATCCAAAAGTTGTTTCAAATGAGAGAAAGTCATCATGACTTAAGAGGAACCTGTTTGTTCAAAAAACAACTAGTCAGGACAAATACAAAATATCACTGTATCAGCGTTAAAGGAGTTAATTTGTGGAACAACTGTAGTGAGGAATTGATGTTATGTAGATCACTTAATCAATTCAAACAGAGGTTTAAAGACTTGTACGATTCAATTGTGAATGTTTGTAAATGTGTATGTGGGAGTGCGTGTGAGGGTGGGGGGGTGGGTGGGCATCTGTGTGTGTGTGTGTGTGTGTGTGTGTGTGTGTGTGTGTGTGTGTGTGTGTGTGTGTGTGTGTGCGTGAGTGCGCGTGCGTGCGTGTGTGTGTGTGTGAGCGTGTATACAAGCAAGTGTTTAAGTATGTGTACATGGTATGCTACAAATGTACTAGGCACAACTCTATAGTATGTGTGATATTATTATGGATATAATGTGAGTATGCACACATCTCTTATATATTATTACAGGAGTATAACATGTTATTACAGTATAATACTTTCATATTAAGCCTATAGATATAAAACAGGGGGTAGGACTTGATAAGTATTAACTTCTTCCTACTCCTTTTCGGGCATGATAAACAAATTGATTGTGAATTTGCTGTATATTGTATGCTGTGAATTCCAATTGACTATGATTGTTTGGCACTTCTTGTCTATATTTCTTTTATTTTTTATCTTTGTTTTTGTTTTTGTTTTCACCATGTTCGAAATAAAATCTATATCTATATCTAAATAAGCCCACAATTACTTACATTATTTTTTTTATTGCTTTCATAATTTTAGTATGTCCCTATGTTCTATTTATTTTCTCTATTGAATTATATTACTTTCCCCACTGTGATCAATAAGGTTGAATGTCATGTCACCTCCCCATCAGTGCTCTCTGAGCTCACCTGGATCTCTTCTATGGTGTGGACGATAAAGGTGTCCTGCAGGTCCTCCATGGCGCCCTCCATCCAGTTGTTGAACGGAGCTGCTCTTTTGGCAAACTCAAGGTACAGTTGGTCGATGGTTTCCAGCAGCTTCTCAGTTCTCTGTCAATCATGAAAACAACAATGTTTCAACATTCACTTTAACATCAAATTCAAGGACTTTTCAATTACTTTCTTGGGCCTCAAAATTGACATACAGTAGAGACCCTTTTTTTGTCCTGATATTTAGTCATGAGCTGAAGTACTTTTAAGGCAATCCATTGATACATTATATATATATATATATATATATATATATATATATATATATATATATATATATATACTGTGTCAGTGTGTATATATACTGAATACGGCCTCGCCCGCCCTGCAGCATCGCATGCAGCTCGTCTGCTCTATGACATCACTGATGACATCATCACTGAACTTATATAGCCTCTCAGCCAGGAAGGATGACATCACAAACAGTCCGTTCGCAGTCTCTCAATGTGCGGGAAACTTTCATGTCTATATGCAAATAATTACATGTGTAATTATTTATTTGTAACGGCACAGGGAGTCTACAAACTACAGTACGAAAACAATGTGGGTGATTATCAGTTAGAAATGTGACTCTCCAGTAACTCAATAGATGTGTTATTGTTGTAGGGAGAGAACAGGGTCACCCCAGGGCGTCTCACCTGCAAAGCCTCGCTGCGTTTGTGGGTCAGGCCTCCCAGCGCGTCCCACTGGTCACAGATCCTCTGGCAGCGAGCGTTTACACTGGGCGAGTCGTAGTAGTCCAGCTCACTGCAGCACAACAAGCACAAACACACAGGTCAACAACACATGCGTTTACACTGGGCGAGTCGTAGTAGTCCAGCTCACTGCAGCACAACAAGCACAAACACACAGGTCAACAACACATCCATCATCACTGTCTGCGTCAGGCCTGCTTTCATTCACATGATTTCCCTTATAGTTGTTCATGCATTTTGTAGCTTTTGTACCATTCACTTCCACGATTACAGTTTTTCACAATTGTTTAAACACATTAATTGGAACATCAGACACAATGTGCACAACCTGAAACTCATGTACCAACTGCCAACCCAATTCTGCTGAACTCCAAGCACATTTTCTGCTTTGGACTCAGATTCCCATTCCAAACCACACATGTTTCACAACACTACACACAATTCTCGATATCTTGCACACTCTTCCTGAATTCCCTCTCTTGGTGTTCACACAGAACACACTGCCAATCACATTTCTAAACTCCAAAGGCTGTTGTGCAATTAGCAACCAGCAATTTGCTATAGAGGGGTCACAGATGAGCTCCTGGTTTGTTTGGAGAACAATGAATGGTGGCAGCCTAGTTGTTTTGTTTATTGCCTATTTTCTGTTATCTCTTTCATTTCATCCCGTTTTCATCCTGTTTGCTGTGATTTACAGTAGACTGCACATTTTGGGTACAAATAAAATATTATTTGTTGTTAAATTATTGTGTGTTGTTTTCTATTTGAGTATACGTAAAACCATTATACGGTAATATTTTACATCCAAGAGGTGAAAGTGGTAACACTGAACATGCAAAGGCATAATTCTACTATGATAAAGCATTCATATAGTGTTTTCCATTCATACTATAGTGTTTTCCATTCTGCACACCAGTGTTCAATGGGTGCTTACGTAAAAATGTCTACTCATATGATGTATGTGTTTGTCATTTGAAAAGAAAATACCATTTAGTGAAGAGTTAACACTGTTTTGAGGGCAAAGTGTGCTTTTGCAAGAGAAGTGTAGGATTTTGCATTTTGTGTGTGAGTTTTGAGATTTGTGTTTAGGGTTTTGAGAAAGTGAGGAAATGTGTTTAAGCAATTGTGAAAAACTGTAATGTGAATGTCATTTGATTCCTGTTGTCTTTGTCACCTTGTTTTTCTTTTCAGGGTGAAATGTTCTTACAAGTCCCTCAGGGCTTCTTTGTTTCACACACATGGTTTGTATTTCTGGTCTTTTTCCCCCTTCTCTCTTTTCAGTGTTTGATCACTTGCATTGTGCAAAAGAAGTGAGAGAAAGAAACGAGGAGAGAGAGAGAGAGAGAGAGAGAGAGAGAGAGAGAGAGAGAGGGGGGGAGAGAGACAGAGAAAGAAGGAGAGAGAGAGGGAGAGAGAGAGAGGGAGAGAGGAGAGTGGGAGAGAGACACACAGAGAGGAGACAGAGAGAGAGAGAGGGAGAGAGACAGATAGAGAGGAGACAGAGAGAGCGAGAGAGGAGAGACACACAGAGAGAGAGGAGACAGAGAGAGAGGAGAGAGACACACAGAGAGAGAGAGTGGAAGAGAGACACAGAGAGGAGACACAGAGAGAGAGGGAGAGAGACAGAGAGAGAGAGGAGACAGAGAGAGAGAGAGGGAGAGAGACAGAGAGAGAGAGAGACACAGAGAGAGAAGGAGACAAAGAGAGAGGGAGAGGGATAGATGGTCGATGCACAGCCATGGAAGAGCAGAGGTGTTAGTAATGGAAAGGGCTGGTAATCAATATGTTGATCTGAATGAATGGAATGTCCTGGATGTGTTGTTTCCTAACATATCCGGCTCTATGTCCACCTTCACCATCATCCTGCAACACAATCTACATGTATTGACCCTGGTCCCTTACTTTAACTCCTGTGCGATGTATTGACCCTGGTCCCTTACTTTAACTCCTGTGCGATGTATTGACCCTGGTCCCTTACTTTAACTCCTGTGCGATGGCTGCGATCTGCTCCACGCGGTCCTGGTGCGCGGCCAGGTCGCTCTCGAAGGCCTCGTGTTTCTTCAGCAGGGCCTTGATCTCTGACAGAGAGGCCGTCTCGTAGTCCCGCCGCTGCAGCAATTCCTCCTTGCCTGCAGGGGGAGACAGAGGAAAATGTACAGCTAAATTTGAGATCAAATAAAAGAAGAGTCTCGAATCACCTGTGTTCATATAGTACAGTTGTGTACATAAAGTGATATGAAAACAAAACTTCAAAACTGCACTTCCCTCAGACAATATTCCAAACTTTTTAAATGTTTATAGCTTATAATTTCTACTTGATTGTACCACCCAGCCAACAGGGGCATGCCAGCTCTCTGTGTTCAGACAGAGTCAAGTCTTCTCAGTACCATTAGTCCAAGCTTCGTGGATGGCTGCTTTCTGGCGGAACTTCTCTGCCAGGTGATCAAGTCTCTCCAGCCTGCGAATCTCATTGAGGAGCCACTCTTCATAGCCCTTCTCCGCTCCTTCTAGACCTCCCCATGCATTAGAGATGTCCTGTACAGGGCAAACCAAAAGACTATTTAGGCTTTATTCGGACCAAAAACAGACATAAAGGTGTTGGTACACTCGGCTATTTTTGGGCAATGCACTGCAGATGGGCGCTAACGCTAAGAGCAAAAGGCAATGAAGTGAGACACGGGTTCAAAACTCTATTCAGATGTTCCCTGGCCACACAATGTCCTCCATTTATTGCTGAGGTCACTCTTTTTGGCCACGTTCCGAAAAAAGATGTCCTAAAGGCGTCTTGATACTCTTTGCCAAATCAAACTTGTTTATGAATCTACTTTTAGTTCAACAGGCTTGTCAAGAAGTGCTTTACAAGGAAAGAAAATCACATTCAATTTAAAGCTACAGTAGGACAGTTTGCTGTGTTGACACAGCTCCAAATAGAGAGCCGCAGGGATGACGTATTTTTGTAGTCAGAACGCGGAAGTCCCGGACTTCCTGGTTCTTCACTGTTTCTGTCTATGGGATTTTTGAATGGGTTTTTGCCGCGATGCTTCAAATACGGTCTCGCAAGATTAATCAAACGCGAACCAGAGTTCAGTCGGATAATCTTCACACATGAGGACCACTTTCATGAGTTTTGTAGCGTAAATGCGAGCCCTAGAAGTAAAAAGCTTGAGCTAAGCTAATCCAGAACTACACACTGTCGCATAGGCTTCCACGTCACGTCAGCACTCAACCTGGGCTGTGGTTGATGTGTGCACTGATTACCCCGGGCTGAACGGGCTGAACCAGGTGAGGGAAAGAGAATTTCCGTGTTCGTCCTTTGAAGTGGTGACGTTATTGACGTATATATCCCCATCGACTCAACAGTGTAGTCTCATTTAGCCATTTGCTAGCTAGCCGCTCTTTTAACGGCACGTAAAAGCTTCAAAACTCATAAAAGTGGTCCTCGTGTGTGAAGATGATATTACTAAACACTGGTTCGCGTTTGATTAAGCCAGCGTTGCCCAGAGAGATTATTAGAAGCATCGCGCCAAAAACCCATTCAAAACTCCCATCGGCGAAAACATTGAAGAAACAGGACTGTTAGCGTCGATGATTTCCGGACTCGTTCCTGCGGCTCTCTATGACAGTGAGAGGTAGTAAAAAAACACTTCAGCCTGTGGTGTTTTATACCAAAGGGACAAGAGAGACACAAGATCTAACATTGGTGAGTCCTGTTTAGTAGACGGATTTCACTCTTAAGTTTTGATCTGTCTCTTCCCCTGGGTGGAGAAGCGTCCATACCAGACGCCTGAATTATATTGTCACAAATATGGGATAAGTCTCTCTACTCTGTTGCAGCCCCACTTTGTGATTTAAATAGATGTATTATATTCTATTTTCATCCTGTCTAATGCGGCTTTAAAAGCAAGAAAAACTAATTGCAATCCAATGATCAATGATCAGTGATGTGTGCCTGTGAGTGCACACAGCATCCTGGGAGCACCATCCTCTCTGCACCACATACTTTTAACGGAACAGCGGCATAGTATGGGTAATATATCAATATTAGACTGATATTGTGATATGCGACTAGATATCATCTTCGATTTTGGATATCGTAATATGGCATAGGCTAAGCGTTGTCTTTTCCTGGTTTTAAAGCTTACATGACAGTAAAGCGTACTTTTCTGAACTTACCAGACAGCTCTAGCTGTTGTATTATTTGTCTTTACCCACTTAGTCATTATATCCACATTACGGATGATTATTGATCCAAAATCTCATTGTGTAAATATTTTGTCAAAGCACCAATAGTCTTCACTACAATATAGTTGCAATATTGATACTGAGGTAAAAAGGAAGAAGTTTCACCGCACACAATGTGGAACTTTTAAGTTGATTTATTCTCTAAAAAAGCAACGCGTTTCGCCACTCAGGCTTCATCAGGCTCATTGATATTGAGGTATTTGGTCAAAGTTATTGTGATATTGTGATATTTGTCCATAGTGCCCAGCCCTACATCTCACATGTGGCTTTGACTTACAACTGAACGTTTAGTCCACATAATATATTGAAGAAAATACTGAGATATATATTGTGTATACAGAATACAGAGTTATGATTTTTGGTCCATATCTCTCAGCCCTGCAGCAGCAGCAGCAGCAGCGTTGGTGTGTCTCTGAGTTAGTGTACTTTGGGGCGAGTGTCTGTGACCTACCGACACCATCTTCCCTTCAGAGGGCATGAAGGCGGGCCGGTTGCTGAGCCTCAGCTTGGTCTGCAGGGTGTTGAAGTTGATCTCCAGCTGGCACTTCTCCTGCACCTTGGGCGGCTTGTGGAGGCGCCGGTAATCTCTGAAGTCCTCCAGCTTCTGCTGCATGGCCTGCATGGTGTTCTCTGGCAAGCGGTTCTCCAGCCAGGGGATGGTGCGGCGGATCCACTCCAGCAGCTGGAGAGGTGGTGTGTGTGGTATGTGTGTGTGTGTGTGTGTGTGTGTATGGGGGGGGGGGGGGGGGGCAGGAGTGGGATGAAAGGAGAAAACATGATGAAAGGAGAAAACATGCAGATAAAAGGAACATGGAGTAAAAGGTAGGGCAGAGAGGATGTCAAAAAGGAATATGTGTGTAATGAGTGGTAAAAGAAGAAAAGGAGACAATCCATTAGCTAATTGGTTAGTTATTAATTTGCTTCCTTCCTCTAACGAATCCAAACTAGGGATGCACAATGGCATCGGCACATCATCAGTATCGGTCGATAATAGGGGTGTCAAAAATAATCGATTATAAGATGCATCGCGATGCGGACGTGCACGATTCTGCATCGATTCACAAATGTCAAAAATCGATTATTATTATTATTATTATTATTATTAATATTTTTATTTTTTATAATCGAATAAAATATAATGGAAGTACATGCAGTTGTTTATTTGGATCATAATACAATGCAATTCCAAATGCACTTTTATTTTAAAAGTAGCCACACAGTGAGAAAAAAGAAAGTGAGAAAAAATAAATCATGTATTGGGGAAAAAAAGTGATGCATCGATTTAAGATGCATCGAGATGCATCGATAATCTTAATTGAATCGAATCGTAGCCCTCTGAATCGTAATTGGAAAATATCGTAATTTTTTTTTTTTTTATACGATATTGTGCATCCCTAATCCAAACTCAATCCAAACTTTCAACGATATTGATCTGGTGCTTTAACACCTGTGAGACACAAACCACCCATGTCTTCCTGGGTGCCGGTTCTTGATCTTGGACTACCATGTTTTTGCGCTTGCTAGCCCTGCACTCACATGGAGCACGAACACCCGCGGGGTCTTGGGGGGGGGGGGGGGGGGCGAGGCAGGTAGGGTGAACAGGGGAAGAGAGAGAGAGAGGGGCGAGGCAGGTAGGGTGAACAGGGGAAGAGAGAGAGAGAGGGGCGAGGCAGGTAGGGTGAACAGGGGAAGAGAGAGAGAGAGGGGCGAGGCAGGTAGGGTGAACAGGGGAAGAGAGAGGGGCAGAGAAAGTGCAGGAACATTGTAGGAAAAAAGAGGGCTGTGCTCACATCACTGGCCAGCTTCTCATAGTCCTCCATCAGCTGCTCATTCTCTTGGTTGACAGCCAGCACCTTGCAGATCCTGTTGGCTGCTGTCTCTGCCTGGATGGTGTGTAGGGGGAGAAACAGCTTAAGAACCAGCAATGACTGATTGAAGGCGGTTATTTGGCATCGTCATAAAGTACCGGCAGTGTTCACTCCTATAGTATACAATGTATATTCAGTGTATGTATGCTCTATGAAGTTCATCAATTTGATATATTTCCACTGGGGGAGCCATTGCATTGTAGAAGATCCTCCATGCTGCATCTATCCCAGTGGTTCTCAACATGGGGTCTGAGGAGCACCAGGGGTCCTTGAGGGGGTTCCATAGGGTCCCCAATCATCAAATTGATGAATTAGTCAACTTCAGCATTATTTAATTTACAATAACACAATTACAGAATGTGGAAGAAATGTAGACAATGTTGGTTCTAGTTTCACTGTTATCTCTCTATACCTCTCTACCTATTATACCTCTCTCTACTGATACAGATGAATTCTGGACAAAATCATCATATCTAACACATACAAAATATTTTCAGATTTAGATCAACAGAGAGGCAACATCTCATCAAATGGGTGGTCTGCAGCCTTATTGTGTCCTAAATTAGGGGTCCTTGATAGGAAAAAGTGTGAGAATCACTGATCTCTCCTAAACTATTCAAGTCACCACAGAGGAGTAGCAATGCAGCAGACATGTAAAAAGTGAGGACTGCCATGATGGCTGTGCTACAGTCTGGGCTTAATGTAACAGTGAATATCATCTATACAGTCTGGGCTTACTGTAACAGTGACTGTCATCTGAATGCCCTAAGCTTGATAATGGCATGGAGCAGGAGGGACTGTAGAGAGAGAGAGAGAGACAACTCAAGAGGGCACGTCAGACATATATTGTACCTGTCGTCAGGTGTGTGTGTCCCTGGGGCACTCTCTCTCTCTCTCTCTCTCTCTCTCTCTCTCTCTCTCTCTCTCTCTCTCTCTCTCTCTCTGCACCACTGTCTTCTTATAGAACAGCATCTATACAGTAGGTTATCTTAGCCTCTGTATACTGTACTGTATAGAGAGCTGTGAGTGTGGGGGGGGGGGAGAGAGAGCGAGGCTCTCAGCGGGGACATAGAGGGGCTCCTTCATGCCACTACACTTCTTTAGCACATGTTTGTGTGTCTTTATAGAAGGATGAAGGAAGGAGCGTTTCCATGACAACATGTATTCAGCTAACCTGTCGGGTTCCAGATGAATACTGTCAATATTATTGTGCGAGAGCAGAGGATGTATAGACAAAGAGAGCAGCAAAAAGAGAGAAACTTGCAACATGCACAGTCTTGGGGATATGCAGTGTCGTGTAATGGTGAATTATAGATTACTAATGCATCATAATCAGACGGAGATATAAAAACCTTCCACCAGTGTTTTAGAGAGAAATGAGAAATGGCTCAGATAATAGGATGATATTGAACGGGCAAAAAACCCATCTCTGAGTAATACTAATGAATCAGCCCTAACTGCACCATTATTGATTTTTTCTTTAAACAGCCTGACAAGGAAATGTACAGATTTACCTCGAGGGCACGCGGTAGACTCACTGCGTACCTCCACCAACCTCTCTACAAAGTTTTGTGCTGTTACGTGAATCCGTTTTGTGCTGTTAGGTCAATCTGTTTTGAGCTGTTACGTCAATCTGTTTTGTGCTGTTACGTCAATCCGTTTTGTGCTGTTACGTCAATCTGTTTGGAATCTAGGCACCTTTTTGTGATTGGCCACACCCATTTGCCACACCCCCATTTGGCCAGTGGGCGTGGAAAGTTAATCAGTTCTAAGTTGGCCCAATACCTACTTTTCTACAAAGTTTCGTACAAATCCGTTCATACTGTAACTTTTTGAGATAGCCTGTGGACAAATAAACAAACAGGGGCAAAAACACGAGCTCTCATTCAACTCCGTTTGGCGGAGGTAAAAAGACAGCGGCTGTAATGTCACTGCTGCTGTAAAGACTGAGCCGCCCACACAGTCAGGTAGACTCAAATCCCCCCCCCCCCCACACACACACACACATACACACACACACACACACACACACACATATGATGGCTTCCAGTGTCCTTTGTCAGGAGATCCTGGGGGAAAGTTGGCGGGCTCTGAGACATGCTCTGGAGGCACATGGAGCAGCGGGCGAGAAGCCTTAAAAGGGCGGTCAGGATGTGCAGGTCGTGCTTTCAGGTCGTGCAAATGCTTCCCGGCTGGTCCTGTTTACTGGAAGCCCAGACAGCCAGGCTTTTGGAGATGCTCTAGTATGACTAGCTTAGTCCTGACATCAGAGGCAGCAGAGAGAGGAGAGGGCACAGTGCCTGAGTATCTTAGTCCTGACATTAGAGAGAGGAGAGGCCACAGTGACTGAGTATCTTAGTCCTGACATCAGAGCCAGCAGAGAGAGGAGAGAGGGCACAGTGCCTGAGTATCTTAGTCCTGACATTAGAGCCAGCAGAGAGAGGAGAGGGCACAGTGCCTGAGTATCTTAGTCCTGACATCAGAGCCAGCAGAGAGAGGAGAGGGCACAGTGACTGAGTATCTTAGTCCTGACATCAGAGCCAGCAGAGAGAGGAGAGGGCACAGTGACTGAGTATCTTAGTCCTGACATCAGAGCCAGCAGAGAGAGGAGAGGACACAGTGACTGAGTATCTTAGTCCTGACATCAGAGCCAGCAGAGAGAGGAGAGGACACAGTGACTGAGTATCTTAGTCCTGACATCAGAGCCAGCAGAGAGAGGAGAGGGCACAGTGACTGAGTATCTTAGTCCTGACATCAGAGCCAGCAGAGAGAGGAGAGGACACAGTGACTGAGTATCTTAGTCCTGACATCAGAGCCAGCAGAGAGGAGAGGGAGTAGCGCCTCTGCTCTGTCGGGGCGCTTGTTCGGTGGGGAGGGGAACTGGGGGGGATAGCGTGATCCTCCTGTGCGCTACGTCCTGCGGGTGAAACTTCTCACTGTCAGGTGAAAAGAAGTGGCTGGCGACTGTACGACGTGTATCGGAGGAATCATTCATTTAGTCTACGGCTCTCCCCAGACTCACAGAGGGGGTAGAGCAATGACCGGGACAGCAGGCAGAATTGGGGAGAAAGAATAAACAAAAAAACGTGATACAAAAGGGATAACTATCTCACAACTGATCTTTAAAGCCAACTTGGGCCCTGTGCTGTAAATGTAAAGTGAGGATTTCCACGGCACGGTCCAGCCAATGAGGCACAGAGAGAGCCATGGTGTTTATAGGGAAATGTCTGAGCCTCATGCGGGGGTGGAGGAACCACTGGTCTACCTCCTGCCTCTTTGTGCCAGTCCTGCCAACATCATAAAAGCGCGTGCCAGACAGCCAGCGGTGGTTTCCGGGCCTCCGCTCCTCAGGAGGTCAGTAACTCCATTAGGGAGTGGATCATAAAGATTCTAAGCGCAGGGGGATTTAACGGGATATCCTGTGTATGAGATAACTCTCTATTATTCTGTACAGAGATCTGTAGCAGATTTGGCATCATGTATCCCACTGGCAATAGAAGAACTTTATGCTGGCAAGGTTGTGCGCTAGACCAAGTATCGATATCTCCTGCTGCTGAAAGGGGACAGATAAGGTGTTCCTGCATCACTCAGATTGCCAACCATGGTGGAAAATGCACTGGAAGCACTGGAAGCACTGGAAGGCACCTGAGATGAAATCGCCCGTCAAAAGTCATATGTTTTGAGATCAGGACGTTAATGCTAAAGTGTTTGTGTTAAGTGAGGGTGTGGGCCGGGGAATGACATGAGATCAGCTCGACGCAACCGGAGATCCCAGTAAGACTCGCAGCTAACAGGCATCTCTATAAGGCTTTGCTTTGGACTCCATCCTTCCCAGCAGGACAGTGACTCTTATTGGTTGGAGATAGGTCAGGTGATCCATCCTTCACAGCAGGACAGTGACTCTTATTGGTTGGAGATAGGTCAGGTGATCCATCCTTCACAGCAGGACAGTGACTCTTATTGGCTGGAGATAGGTCAGGTGATCCATCCTTCACAGCAGGACAGTGACTCTTATTGGTTGGAGATAGGTCAGGTGATCCATCCTTCACAGCAGGACAGTGACTCTTATTGGCTGGAGATAGGTCAGGTGATCCATCCTTCACAGCAGGACAGTAGTCTCGCTGGCCAGCCTCCTCTCCCTTCCGTCCGAGGAGTCTGGCGCCGCAGGTCTCCATAACTGGGATAAACCCTCCCCTGCTCTACTCTGCTCTCCCATTGGAGCGACTGTTTCGGTGGCAGCCGGATGTTCGCTCCCGGCTTATTACAAGGTCTGTCATTGGCTCCGACCACGTCAATCAGAGCGGCTTCCGCCCCCTCCTCCCTGTGTGTCACTGTAAATAGTGCCCTGCCGCCTCAGTGAAAACAACAACGCTAACTAGCTAGCAAGCTAACGGCAGAAACCATGGACTGTATGCAGAAACCTACACGCTAGCTCATTGCTACACGCTGAAAACGACAAATTGGATTGTTGGAAACTATTTTCCAAGGGCACTGCCGCTAAGCGCCACCCATCGAAATCCCACTATGGAGACCTGCGGCGCCAGACTACTCGGACGGAAGGGAGAGGAGGCTGGCCAGCGAGACTAGCAGAACAGTGACTCTTGTTGGCAGGAGATAGGTCAGGGCAGAGCCGTGTAGATAGAAGAGTCCCGACATCTCCATTCACTCCAATGGACCAGTTTTTTATTCTCAAGAGTTCCAGGAAGTAAGGTCCTGGATTAAGCAGCACTGTCGAGTTGCAGCAAAATAGACAGTTTGTGTTGTACTCTGAAAGGGTTTTCCCCCCCCTTGAATCAAATTGTACATTATCAGCTTTATTTTAGCATGCAAAAGTAGCGCGAGACCCATTCCTGGCTGTTCATTGGCTAATGAGTCTCGCATTTTGGTCCTCCGCTGACGCCACTCTCTCTCTAGAGGTCACTAGGTCAGGGGAGGCTAGTTGCTCACTGTTTGGCTCGCTGACACTGCAAGATGGCTTCTTCTGCACAGACGGGACACGTTTTTTTCTTCAGGAACCTACGTTTGCCGAATGCTTAAAAAATCCATTCCAAATCCTCAAGATGACTCTGATACATTACATCGATTCTGAAGTTTTGCACTATCGATAATATTGTGACTATCCAAATTGGTTCATACGACACAGCAGTTTGTGTTGGCAGTGTTGATAAATTAAAAAGATACATTGCAATTCAAATTTGAAAATGGTTTAAGAGCATCTTTCAGTAGTTTTCCATATTATTGTGTGTAGGTGTGTGCTACTGCTTGGTACTGTCATAGTCAAATGCTGGTCAAATTGGACTGCGGTTTGTCTGTCAGACTCTGCCAGCCACTTTGGCAGGTATGCGGTTTGGAGATTACTTTCTATTCAAAACTTCAAATTGGCTGCCTGGTTTAAAAAGTGTTCAGAAAGCACCGGTTTGTGGCCAGTGGATGAAACAGTTTGTCATGTGTCCACATGGTGGCAGCGTGGTGGAGGAAGGGGGGGGGGGGGGGTCTCACCTTCTGCTTGCCTGAGAAGGCGTGGTAGTAACATGACACATAAGTCATGACGGCCTTTTCATCTGGCCTCAAGGTGCTAATGATATCTGCCCAGGGAACAGAGGGAGGGGAGAGGCACAGAAGAGGAGAAAGAGAGACAAATGCAGAGTAAAAGTGTGCAGAGACAAAAGGGGCCAGCGGGGGGCATAATCACCGGAGGAGGCAGCAGCGGGCACAAGTTGTCTCCAGTCTACCAACAGCTACGGTTCGGCTTCGAGCTGATGACAGAATGAACTTGACTTTAAGGGTGAGGTTGCTGGGATAGCTGGAATTATGTATCCAGCTTGATTTTGAGTTCAACCTATCAACATATATAAGTAGCTATGATCAGTTCAGGAAAAGTACATTCGCACCTTGTAAGTTTTAGAGTTTTAGAAAAGAACTATGACGGGAGGTTTGACATGCAATAACTCCCAAATATAGAGGATTCACTCTTAGTTTTTTATCTCTTTGTCAATCAAGGGCTGAAGTCACCAACTCTCTCCTTTAGAGAGTTGGTGACTTTCTTATTTTGGAACTAAACTTAGCAGCATCCCACGCATCTCTAGCACATTTGGAGGACCTGCCAGCACCTTATCTTCTTCCACACCTTTCAGATAATATCTGATGCAAGCTGTGAGTCCAGCTGTAGTTTCATCACTTCACTTGAGGCCAGCTGCCTCCTCTTCACTCACTCAAATGATAAACAAGAGAGACTTCTGATGTGCATTGCCTTAAACACAGCTGTGCTGAAATATACCTGTTTGTTCCGGGCCTCTCAAAGGGAATTTAGGTCTTATATAAGTCGGCTCAGCGATGGTCCTTTTCTCTCTCACTGTCAGAGAGGAGACAGAATGCAATCTGATGCCTGTTTTTCTGTTGTGCCCTGAGGATGCCCTGAGGTAGCTGTCAAACTAACAGACAAACAATCATTATCCAATAGAGAGTGTCAGATACAACAGTTGTTGTTCCAGAGAAACAACTACCAGACTATCCATTTAAACCAGACTGCACTTATCCATTAAAGCGAAATGACAGATTTTATGCTCGACTTTGAAGTGCCGGTTTCAATCTCATTTATTTCTCCACCCTCGTTGAAGCTGTCGTTGTCAACGCTAACCATAACCATCCATTTAAACTGTTACATATCTCTCACCATGCTAACCATAATCATCCATTTAAACTGTTACATATCTCTCTCACCATGCTAACCATAATCATCCATTTAAACTGTTACATATCTCTCTCACCATGCTGTTACATATCTCTCTCACCATGCTAACCATAACCATCCATTTAAACTGTTACATATCTCTCTCACCATGCTAACCATAACCATCCATTTAAACTGTTACATATCTCTGTCACCATGCTAACCATAACCATCCATTTACACTGTTACATATCTCTCACCATGCTAACCATAACCATCCATTTAAACTGTTACATATCTCTCTCACCATGCTAACCATAACCATCCATTTAAACTGTTACATATCTCTCACCATGCTAACCATAACCATCCATTTAAACTGTTACATATCTCTCACCATGCTAACCATAATCATCCATTTAAACTGTTACATATCTCTCTCACCATGCTAACCATAACCATCCATTTAAACTGTTACATATCTCTCACCATGCTAACCATAACCATCCATTTAAACTGTTACATATCTCTCTCACCATGCTAACCATAACCATCCATTTAAACTGTTACATATCTCTCACCATGCTAACCATAATCATCCATTTAAACTGTTACATATCTCTCACCATGCTAACCATAACCATCCATTTAAACTGTTACATATCTCTCTCACCATGCTAACCATAACCATCCATTTAAACTGTTACATATCTCTCACCATGCTAACCATAACCATCCATTTAAACTGTTACATATCTCTCTCACCATGCTAACCATAACCATCCATTTAAACTGTTACATATCTCTCACCATGCTAACCATAATCATCCATTTAAACTGTTACATATCTCTCTCACCATGCTAACCATAACCATCCATTTAAACTGTTACATATCTCTCACCATGCTAACCATAACCATCCATTTAAACTGTTACATATCTCTCTCACCATGCTAACCATAACCATCCATTTAAACTGTTACATATCTCTCACCATGCTAACCATAATCATCCATTTAAACTGTTACATATCTCTCACCATGCTAACCATAATCATCCATTTAAACTGTTACATATCTCTCTCACCATGCTAACCATAATCATCCATTTAAACTGTTACATATCTCTCTCACCATGCTAACCATAACCATCCATTTAAACTGTTACATATCTCTCTCACCATGCTAACCATAACCATCCATTTAAACTGTTACATATCTCTCTCACCATGCTAACCATAACCATCCATTTAAACTGTTACATATCTCTCTCACCATGCTAACCATAACCATCCATTTAAACTGTTACATATCTCTCACCATGCTAACCATAATCATCCATTTAAACTGTTACATATCTCTCACCATACTAACCATAATCATCCATTTAAACTGTTACATATCTCTCACCATGCTAACCATAATCATCCATTTAAACTGTTACATATCTCTCACCATGCTAACCATAATCATCCATTTAAACTGTTACATATCTCTCTCACCATGCTAACCATAATCATCCATTTAAACTGTTACATATCTCTCTCACCATGCTAACCATAACCATCCATTTAAACTGTTACATATCTCTCTCACCATGCTAACCATAACCATCCATTTAAACTGTTACATATCTCTCTCACCATGCTAACCATAATCATCCATTTAAACTGTTACATATCTCTCTCACCATACTAGACTGATCCCCTCTGTCAGCCACCATCGGCAACCATCATCATGTTTGAGACAAACCTCCCACTCTGCTCTGCCTCTGTTCAGCAGAACAAAACCCTCATCAGACATGAAGGAAGGAGAATTGGGGGTCCCGTGGAGCTATGATCTCGGGGGGTAGACGGGAGACACGCTTGTGCCTGTTGCCTCTGAGAACAGTGTTGCTGTCTTGTCATGCAAAAAAATGGTGGCGTGAACCATGCAGAAGGAAAGGGAAGGAGAGCGCCCCCTGGGGGGGACGGGCTGTGCACTGCAGAGAGAGAGAGAAGGCCACCGTTAGGAGAAAAAACACAGGAGCCAGGGCCGAGGGGAGTGAGGACGAAGAGGAGGAGGACGAGGAGTAGGTGTTGCATCCTGGGATACCTTCTGGGCGCCCGAGAAGGCGTGGTAGAAGCTAGAGACGTAGGTCATGATAGCCTTCTCGTCCGGACGGGCAGTGCCCACAATGTCTGTGGGGGAGAGAGGAGGTCAGGGAGGGGGAGGGGCTGTATGTTAAATAGAGGACACATAAACAAAGACACAGGAAGTAGAACTAAGGGTTTAGTTCTCCACATAAACAATATCCAGGGACGAAAGAACAACACGCTGCGTCACTCCTCCAGATGTGCTTAAATAACAGACAGGATTTGATAGACTGGGCTAACATTGCAGTCTGTCTCTCACACACGCACGCACACACGCACGCACGCGCACGCACGTGCACGCACACACACACACCCACACACACACAGAGTAAGGGCTCTATCGTCGCAAAGGTGGTAATTTTGCGTTAGCGCCCGTTTTGCGCTGGAATAGCGCCGCACAAAGCCCTAATTGTGGGCGTGTCGGCCCGCTGCGCTTGGCGTCATCTCGCGCAAACCTCCATATAGGCGTGTTTATGCCCAAAACAGTATTCACACGTGTGAGATCATGTCCAGTCCACTCCCCTTAAAAGCCAGTTATGTTTGTGACAGCAGCTTCTTTCTTGCTGAGTGCCGTGGGCAAGCAGAGTGACAGAGAGAGAGAGAGAGAGAAAGAGAGATGGCGAGAGAGAAAAGAGAGATGGGGAGAGCGAGGGAGGGGGGGGGGAGAGAGAGAGAGAGGGGAGAGAACGAGAGAGGGGAGAGAGAGGGAGAGAATTGGAGGATGAACCAGTTCGGATTCAGATAAACCATTAGAACGAAAATTGGTGCTGATGGAACGATCCATTTGAAACACACCAAAGGGCTGCCGCGCAGTTACGTAGTGAATATCCCCATGTCCCAAAGCGTGCGCTTACTGTAATAAGTCGTTTCGTTCATATAGGCTATAACATACACATTTAAAAATATTCGTTTCTTTAATAGGGTAGGGGTGCTTGAGATTTTAATTCTAGCCTATTTCAATAGCCTATATCA
>NC_139625.1:81259416-81289416 GCF_964638095.1 Poromitra crassiceps | reverse complement strand
TGCTGTTTCAATCATTCACTACTCATACAGTCATCCTACCATGTGGATTCATATCCTAACTAAACCCATCCATGCCAGGAATCGGTTCTCACGTGTGTGAAACAAGGGGTGGAAAGTTGTACACACATGACCGTAGTATTGAGGATATTTGCTCCTGTCCTAGTTGTACACACATGACCGTAGTATTGAGGATATTTGCTCCTGTCCTAGTTGTACACACATGACCGTAGTATTGAGGATATTTGCTCCTGTCCTAGTTGTACACACATGACCGTAGTATTGAGGATATTTGCTCCTGTCCTAGTTGTACACACATGACCGTAGTATTGAGGATATTTGCTCCTGTCCTAGTTGTGATCAAATTCAAGAATGAATAGAATGTACAAAGACCAGAAAACATCAACCGTTCTCTGCGCAGAGGAATGACATTTCATGATAAATGCGGTAGCAGAACAGTGTTCGCGGAGAGCGCAGGATCTCCCCCGATTGACGATTTTTGCCAGCCGTCAGCAGCTGTCAGTTGGCTCGATTAAACTAATCCTTCCCTGGTAACCAACTGACATAGCAACCATGAACCATTATAGCCTCTGAACTGACTGTAGCATTAGCGGAGGCGGCCACAGGGTTTCATTTTGTGAGAGGAGTGCAGAGCTCGTGCGGACGCATCACACAGTCAGACGATCTGCGGAAAACAATGTTTGGAGCGGTTTATTCAAACTCTGTCTGGAGCGCTGACTCTTTTAAGTTTACCAATCAAACTCAGATGCTACCGATGGATGCTGACATCTGATAGCCAGCATTTGCTCATACTTGGAAGGACTAGCATAACAAAGCGCAGCCTGGACTGATGCTCAAACTCGGCTATTTGTTCATTTGTTCTGAACTCGTCTAAACAACAAGGTCACTCACAGCAAAGAGCACAGACAAGTCCACCGTGTTTAGCTCAAGTTACAGGGTGGAGGATTATTTGTTTTGACTCCCGTAACTGCCAACATCTTTCACTTTGTGCTATGATGATCAAAACTGTGTGTGATAAATGAGCTACATGTGAGTGAATGTGACTTTTGTTTACAGGTCCTGTTTCACTTCATTGAATAGTGTGCGAGTCTAATCAAACAAAAAACTAAAACGCAATAAAGTCAACTTTCCCGCTAAAAGGAAAATCTGTGTGATAACACCTTGGCTCATTCCCACTACCTGTACCTGCCGATGCAGGATTTGATCTGCCAACATGTGGGTCATAAGCCTGCTTCTCCAACCTTTACTCCCACTTGTTGCTATGATCCCCAACTGTCATGGCGCATGTTTGCCCAATTATGAATTGATGACATTTGATGTCTTATCCCTCAAAGCCTTACCTGATGTGAAAGTTTTGGATGTTGACGTTCTTGTAGGGCGCCGTCTTCCTCTGGCACCACAAGAGGAGGCCTTCTTTGGCGGAGGTTTCTGGGAAAAGGGATGATTGTAAAGTGAGTGAAAGTCTCTGGGTTTACCTCCATCACAGTCTGTTACCACTAAGCCTCATTTAGTGTGCATCAAGTGCAGGTGAGCTGAATGGGAAGCATGTGTGATGGTCCGGATGTTTTGGGCTCTCTGGTTTCCACTGGGACACCAAAGAGGTGTGAGGTGTTGTAGTCTAACCAAACAAGTCATATCAAAGAGTCTCAATCACTTTGCACTGAGATCTAAGGCCGCACACATTCCAACTGGATTACAATGTAAATGTACATTATATGAGTTCAACTCAATGATGTCGGTGACAAAGGTCTCAGTGCTGAAACATTGTGTCAATGTTCTCAATTGCAAATGAAGACAGTGAGCGGGAGTTCTTTTCAGAAAGTGAATTACTGGAAATGTTCACAAGCACACGCACACGCACGCACACACACACACACACACACACACACGCGCGCACACACACACACACACACACACACACACACACACACACACACACACACACACACACACACAGTACAGTACCTTCCACGGAAATGTCTTGGATGGCGAAACGGAGGATTATGGTCCAGATCATTCCCAGGGTCATCTTAGCATTACCATCTACGATCTCTGCAACAAGCGGAAGGCAATAACATTTACATTTGGCATTTTATACATTTGACTTAATCAGAGACTTATTCTACCACTGCAGAGACTACTGCACTGGTAGAATAAGTTTACATTTCTAGATTGGCAGAATTACGAACTGTGCAAGAGTCACAACAATAGTGGCCTGATATTAAATATTAAATGGATATTAGATATTAAATGGCAAATAACCAGGAAAAGAAACTAGACCAAAAAAATCCTCTTCAGGATGATGGGGGAGGGGGGATGTGTAGCTAGCCTGGGTAAACCCAGCCCCCACGTGACCTGCTCTCAGACCTGTTCTCAGTCACTATGTGACTGGGAACTGAGAGAGCAGGTCACGTGGGGGCTGGGTTTACCTAGGCTAATGTGTAGCAGCCAGTTTGCAGAACGCTCACCACACATCAGCTCTGGCTGTGGAGAGTAGAGGACTGAAAGTGCCAATTAAGTAATGAGGGATGACTGGCCATGATTGAAGGACGGCCTGTGTGGGAATTCAGCCAGGGCACCAGGGCACCAGGGTTAAGCTTGTTTTATGCTCGCCGTGCCGCGCCAGGCACAGGGGAGGAGCGAGGGGCGCGAGCGTCAAATGACGTCAATGTGTTGGGCATGACCCCCGTAGCTGCACACCTCCGCACGGCTTCTCTCCAAACATGGACAGTTTTCGAGCCACTGAGCCCTGAACACTGAGCTGTGTTTTCACCACATTTCTTGACCCATGTGGTAGGCTAAAATTTGATTTGTAACTGTTCGTTTTTAGTCATTTCAACAAGTAAAGTAAATGTGTTGTGTTGAGAGATTAAAAGCAGGCTATCAGGGCTGAGAACTGAAACGGCTATTCAGTCAAAACAAGTTTGGTGATTCATTCATGTGCTGATATACGGTCGTTTGAGAGTGAAAGCGCAGTCAGTCAGTACTGCACATAATAGCGTTTCATTGCGACTTTTCACAGGCTGTTCTCACTATTACCATTGTACAATGTAACATGCTGATCACTTGGCTGCCATTCTGAGTATAAAAGCATCTGCCCCGGCGCGAGGTCCGCACGTGACTCGCGGAGCTCCGCCTCGCTCGACTATAATTAGATGTTTACAGCCCTGCTCTTGTGAAGAGTGCCGATGCAGGATCTTTAATGACCACAGAGAGTCAGGACCTCGGTTTAAACGTCTCATCCGAAGGACGGTGCTCACTCACAGGACAGAGTCCCTGTCTCTGCCCTGGGGCATTGGGGGATGGGGAGATGAATCATGAGACTAGAGGGAACCGCACCTCCTACTGGTCCTCCAACACCACTTCCACCACCAGTCTCCCATCCAAGGAGTAACCACAGCCAGACCTGTTTAGCTTCCCCATTAAAGCCAGTAATGCAATACAGGAGCCACTGGTGCTGACTGATTTACTAACTGCAATTCATCTTTCCCTTTCCAAACAGAACGGCAAAGAAAACGTTATTATGCAACTGACTAACAAAGAACGTTTATTTGAAGAAAGACATCCATGCATGTGTTTTTAAAGAGGTTCCAGAGGCCTCGGGGTCAAGAACCACAACTCAAGATGTCAACTAGAAGGGCACTTAAAGAGTGCAGACTTCCGCCAAGTTCAATAGTTACATCTGCTATGATATGATATCATATGATCTGATCTGATCTGATCTGATCTGATCTGATATGATATGATCTGATATGATCAGCACATTTAGTGAGTCAGATCGGCTCCAAAGTGTCACGGGTTCTTCCTTGGCCCATGCTAACACCCTTCCACAACATGTCATGAAAGACGGCGCAGTAGTTTTTCTGTAATCCTGCTAACTAACAAACAAACAGACAAACAGCACTGAAAACATAATGTGATGACTATGAACCCTTTCAATTCAACACCAACATTGCAGTTACGTGACGTTTCTACAGTACATCAGCAGTGACTTGTTAAGAAAAGCCAGTACCACCAGGCCTTTGAGTCAGCCAGTACCACCAGGCCTTTGAGTCCGCCAGTACCACCAGGCCTTTGAGTCAGCCAGTACCACCAGGCCTTTGAGTCAGCCAGTACCACCAGGCCTCAGTACCACCAGGCCTTTGAGTCAGCCAGTACCACCAGGCAGCCAGTACCACCAGGCCTTTGAGTCAACCAGTACCACCAGGCCTCAGTACCACCAGGTCTTTGAGTCAGCCAGTACCACCAGGCAGCCAGTACCACCAGGCCTTTGAGTCAGCCAGTACCACCAGGCCTTTGTGAATGAAATGTGTGATGATGATGATTCCATCATTTGAGTCTGGATCTGTTAAGCTGTGCATCAACAGTGTGGCTGTAACTGCCTCCCTGTGTTCAACAGGTCAGCCTGTTTACCCGCCTTCAATAATCATTGGTTTCTTAGTCTAATCCAATAAGACACCACAGCCGCTCAACCGTGACGGACACATTTGTGAGTGTGAGATGTCAGTTGGGACGTCTGTGCGTGTAAAAGTGCGAAACATAGCTGGGATTGAATTAGGGGCTTTGATACTGAGGGGTGGGGGCGGGGCTTCTGACACATATAGATCCATGTTGAGATTAGGCCTCATGAACATGACTGCTCCACCTGGGGGAGGGACACAAATCCTGTTCAAGCCTCCCCTCCTCCCCCTGTTTCCCTCTCCCCCATGACGCACGTCCTGACACGTTGTATGGCCCTGCACGTCCAACCGCTCCTGGTTACGTCACCACCCCACTACTGAACCCCCACCACCCCACCATCCTACTAGTCTACTAAACCCCCACCACCCCACTACTGAACCCCCACCACCCCACCATCCTACTAGTCTACTGAACCCCCACCACCCCACTACTGAACCCCCACCACCCCACCATCCTACTAGTCTACTGAACCCCCACCACCCCACTACTGAACCCCCACCACCCCACCACCCCACCATCCTACTAGTCTACTGAACCCCCACCACCCCACTACTGAACCCCCACCACCCCACTAGTCTACTGAACCCCCACCACCCCACCATCCTACTACTGTTAATCTACTGAACCCCCACCACCCCACTACTGAACCCCCACCACCCCACCATCCTACCACTGTTAATCGACTGAACCCCCACCACCCCACTACTGAACCCCCACCACCCCACCATCCTACTAGTCTACTGAACCCCCACCACCCCACCATCCTACTAGTCTACTGAACCCCCACCATCCTACTAGTCTACTGAACCCCCACCACCCCACTACTGAACCCCCACCACCCCACCATCCTACCACACTGTTAGCGGGGAGCTGGCAGCAGGGCTGTGCGTCCAGGAGGGGATTCCAGTCAGCTAATCTGTCTGGAATGCTGGTCTGGCTTAGACGCTTTTATACTGGCCTCTGTGTGCGTTCACCCCGGACAAGAGAGCAAGTATAGTAGGGAAGAGAAGCAGAGAGGCGTTCAGACGTAGAAATACAATGAAAAGTGAAAGATTGTGATTTATTTCATTGTTTTATTGGTTTGTGTTTCTGGAAGTGCACCAGTGTTATGCACAGGTTGGCTGATTTTCAGCTGGAGTTCCGCGGGGGTTTGATGTTAAAAGCAGTTTTTCCTCCCTCATCAAGATTCCTTTTAACATGCATGGCTCGTCCAGGGAGGGACAGACAGGGCTAGGTGGGGGTGGGTACTTGGGGGGGGGGGGGGGGGGGGGGGTTGGAGGGCGGATACAAACATGAGAGCTGGACACCAGGAACTAGATTGGTCAGATCAATGATGCCCCCAAGCTGAGGTTAACCTTTTGAGGTCAGAGATGGGTGGGAGGGGCACAGATCCCCTGGGTGTTTTGGTGTTTTGTTTGGACTTTATTAGACAGTCACAGTGGAGAGAGCAGATACAGGTGAGATGATGTGCAGACAGTGGAGAGAGCAGATAGCAGATACAGGTGAGATGATGTGCAGACAGTGGAGAGAGCAGATAGCAGATACAGGTGGGATGACGTGCAGACAGTGGAGAGAGCAGATAGCAGATACAGGTGGGATGATGTGCAGACAGTGGAGAGAGCAGATAGCAGATACAGGTGGGATGATGTGCAGACAGTGGAGAGAGCAGATAGCAGATACAGGTGGGATGACGTGCAGACAGTGGAGAGAGCAGATACAGGTGGGATGATGTGCAGACAGTGGAGAGAGCAGATACAGGTGGGATGATGTGCAGACAGTGGAGAGAGCAGATAGCAGATACAGGTGGGATGACGTGCAGACAGTGGAGAGAGCAGATAGCAGATACAGGTGGGATGATGTGCAGACAGTGGAGAGAGCAGATAGCAGATACAGGTGGGATGATGTGCAGACAGTGGAGAGAGCAGATAGCAGATACAGGTGGGATGACGTGCAGACAGTGGAGAGAGCAGATACAGGTGGGATGATGTGCAGACAGTGGAGAGAGCAGATACAGGTGGGATGATGTGCAGACAGTGGAGAGAGCAGATAGCAGATACAGGTGGGATGACGTGCAGACAGTGGAGAGAGCAGATAGCAGATACAGGTGAGATGATGTGCAGACAGTGGAGAGAGCAGATAGCAGATACAGGTGGGATGACGTGCAGACAGTGGAGAGAGCAGATAGCAGATACAGGTGGGATGACGTGCAGACAGTGGAGAGAGCAGATAGCAGATACAGGTGGGATGACGTGCAGACAGTGGAGAGAGCAGATAGCAGATACAGGTGGGATGACGTGCAGACAGTGGAGAGAGCAGATAGCAGATACAGGTGGGATGATGTGCAGACAGTGGAGAGAGCAGATAGCAGATACAGGTGGGATGACGTGCAGGCAGTGGAGAGAGCAGATAGCAGATACAGGTGGGATGATGTGCAGACAGTGGAGAGAGCAGATAGCAGATACAGGTGGGATGATGTGCAGACAGTGGAGAGAGCAGATAGCAGATACAGGTGGGATGATGTGCAGACAGTGGAGAGAGCAGATAGCAGATACAGGTGGGATGATGTGCAGACAGTGGAGAGAGCAGATAGCAGATACAGGTGGGATGATGTGCAGACAGTGGAGAGAGCAGATAGCAGATACAGGTGGGATGATGTGCAGACAGTGGAGAGAGCAGATAGCAGATACAGGTGGGATGACGTGCAGACAGTGGAGAGAGCAGATACAGGTGGGATGATGTGCAGACAGTGGAGAGAGCAGATAGCAGATACAGGTGGGATGACGTGCAGACAGTGGAGAGAGCAGATAGCAGATACAGGTGGGATGACGTGCAGACAGTGGAGAGAGCAGATAGCAGATACAGGTGGGATGACGTGCAGACAGTGGAGAGAGCAGATAGCAGATACAGGTGGGATGACGTGCAGACAGTGGAGAGAGCAGATACAGGTGGGATGACGTGCAGACAGTGGAGAGAGCAGATACAGGTGGGATGATGTGCAGACAGTGGAGAGAGCAGATAGCAGATACAGGTGGGATGACGTGCAGACAGTGGAGAGAGCAGATAGCAGATACAGGTGGGATGATGTGCAGACAGTGGAGAGAGCAGATAGCAGATACAGGTGGGATGACGTGCAGGCAGTGGAGAGAGCAGATAGCAGATACAGGTGGGATGATGTGCAGACAGTGGAGAGAGCAGATAGCAGATACAGGTGGGATGATGTGCAGACAGTGGAGAGAGCAGATAGCAGATACAGGTGGGATGATGTGCAGACAGTGGAGAGAGCAGATAGCAGATACAGGTGGGATGATGTGCAGACAGTGGAGAGAGCAGATAGCAGATACAGGTGGGATGATGTGCAGACAGTGGAGAGAGCAGATAGCAGATACAGGTGGGATGATGTGCAGACAGTGGAGAGAGCAGATAGCAGATACAGGTGGGATGACGTGCAGACAGTGGAGAGAGCAGATACAGGTGGGATGATGTGCAGACAGTGGAGAGAGCAGATAGCAGATACAGGTGGGATGACGTGCAGACAGTGGAGAGAGCAGATAGCAGATACAGGTGGGATGACGTGCAGACAGTGGAGAGAGCAGATAGCAGATACAGGTGGGATGACGTGCAGACAGTGGAGAGAGCAGATAGCAGATACAGGTGGGATGACGTGCAGACAGTGGAGAGAGCAGATACAGGTGGGATGACGTGCAGACAGTGGAGAGAGCAGATACAGGTGGGATGATGTGCAGACAGTGGAGAGAGCAGATACAGGTGGGATGATGTGCAGACAGTGGAGAGAGCAGATACAGGTGGGATGACGTGCAGACAGTGGAGAGAGCAGATACAGGTGGGATGACGTGCAGCAAAGGACATGGATTCAAACCCATGGCGCTGCGATTAAGACTTAACCATAATAATCATGGCCGACCCCTCCCACCCAGGCCATAAACTCTTTGAGGCACCCCCCCTTTGGCAGAAGACTGAGGTGTGGCAGAACCAGAACCTCCCGTCACAAGGACAGCCCACACCAATAAGGACTTTTTCAGCCCCCGGCTTGGGAACGGGCTGGGGTCCCCCCCCACTGACATCATCCTACCCCCTCCTGGCCCCCCCACTGACATCATCCTACCCCCTCCTGGCCCCCCCACTGACATCATCCTACCCCCTCCTGGCCCCCCCACTGACATCATCCTACCCCCTCCTGGCCCCCCCACTGACATCATCCTACCCCCTCCTGGCCCCCCCACTGACATCATCCTACCCCCTCCTGGCCTCCCATCCCATCATGTCACTTTAAAGGACTGCACTTTACATTTTGTGATTGTTTTTGCCAGGCAGCTGTCGGCCTACATCTGGCTATGTCTGAAGGAAGGAAAGAAGATGACAACCCTCAAAAGCTGACAACCCTGAGCAACCCTCAAAATGCTCACGTGACATCACTGATGACATCACTCACTGATGACATCACTGATGACTTCACTGATGACATCACATTCGCTCGGGTAACATCACTCGGAAGGCTCACTGACTCGCAACCCTGAGGACAAATGACGTCATCAGTGGCCGGCAGCCAGCTGCCTGGCAATATTTTTGCTTATCTGCGTTTGTAGGCTGATTACTTACTGTGGTGATTAAAGTGAATGTTGAATCTTAACCACACTGTAACGGTTGAGCCGTTGTGTGTTAGGGGGGTGGGCGATATGGCAAAAATATCACATCACTATTTTTTCAGGTAGGATCCCGATCCACAATCTTATCACAATTCATTTTCATGTTGTTGTCGTTTTTTTAAGATAATTTTTGGGGCATTTCGCCTTTATTTATTTTGATATAGGACAGTAGGCAGACAGGAAAGGTGGGGCGAGAGAGGGGATGACATGTGGCAAAGGACCGCAGGTCGGATTCGAACCCAGGTCGGCCGCGAACCACCAAGACGCACCATTTTCATGTTGGTTAAAGACTATTTTGCAAGTTACTGAACAGTAGGGCTGGGCGATATGGACCACAACTGAATGACGATACATATCTTGGTATGTCGTACGAAGTGGACTAAATGTTCAGTTGTAAGTCAAAGCCACATGTGAGATGTCACAAGCACTTTAATTAAAACAAGACTGATCAAAATATATGCAAAGACAGGGTTTCCTTCCCTGACTACAGTATTGGTGCTTTCACAAATTATGATACAATGAGATTTTTGATAAATAATCATCAGTAATGTTGATATAATGACTAAGTGGGTAAAGGCAAATAATAGAACAGCTAGAACAGTCAGGTGAGTTCAGAAAATGGCATACTGTAATGCAGCCTTTAAGACAACACTTATGCAATATCACGATATTACCATATCTAGTCTCATATCACGACCTCGATATAATATCGCTATATTGCCCAGCCTTACTGTGTGTTTAACCTGGATGCCAGTCACTTACAAGGGGTCTAATTTACACTCAAATATTTTAAGATTAATAATGAAATAAATCAATAAGTAATAAGTCATTTTCATCCTAAAATCTATTGACGTGTGACGTGTGCAAACACATTGGGCTACACGCTGTCAATTCCAGAAAAGGCCCGAGGGCTGTCACTGTGTGTGTGTGTGTGTGTGTGTGTGTGTGTGTGTGTGTGTGTGTGTGTGTTTGTGTGTGAGAGAGAGAGAGAGAGAGAGAGAGAGAGAGGGGAGAGTTTACTCTGCTAAAGTCTTGTTTACTCTCTAACGGCAGGAGGATGGACATCCCCGAGTTATTTGTGCTGAACACTGAGCACCTCAGCCTGGAGGCTTTTGCTGATCCTAAGATCTGCTGGAGAAACTGCACTGCAAAGCACAACCTCCACCGGAGCACTGAGGATCTCATTAAAGTGCACAGCAGCCAGTGGCACTGCCATGGTAACAGCAGAGGCCTACAGAGAGACTACATTATACACAGGTATTTACAGCAGGAGAGCAACATGGATTCTATTGATTTGCTGACTTGGCTGATAGGCTAATTAGAACTGATGTGCAGCAAACTGATATGTAAATAAACAGAGGGTCAAATGACTTTTGCCAAAACGTCACGGTAAGACGGAGATGTGACATTATTCACAATTATGTGACATTATTATTTACAAAAACAAAAAACAAAATGTAACTTCTCATGAACTGAACTGCTCACTTTTTGTGACTGTGAACTTAGTTCAAAGTTCAATATTGTGAACTATGAACGTGAACGTAGTTCATTTGAATCTGCGTGAGTTGAACTTTGAGCTAGCTCTTGTGAAGTGTGAACCTGCACGGCTCTGGTGACATTATTCACTCACCTTCTGCTCCAATAGATACAAGCTTCACTCCTTTGCCGGCGATGAAGTCGAGAGCTTTGTTAACGTTGGAGATCTTGTGGACTCTCATCTTGCCTCTCTCTGGTTTGGCCAAGCGTTCACCTGGAAACAGGAAACAGACAAACAGCAGATAGACAAGAGGATGAGGGCTGCCAGTACACTCTCAAGTCTCCATTTTTAAATAAATATAGTTATGTTCTAAAACCACATAAAAGAAACCGAAATTGTGGTTTTTGGTGTCAAGGCCGACCACAGTTAGCCTGGTAAACCATTCTGATCATGTGAAATGGATGGTTTATATAGCACTTTTATCCAAAGCGCTTTACAATGTGCCTACATTCACACACACATCCACACACCAAAGGTGGCAAGCTCAGCTGCCACAGCCATCAGGAGCAATTTGGGGTTCAGTGTCTTGCCCAAGGACACCTCGACATGACATGCAGACTGGAGGAGCCGGACCTTCTGATTATTGGACAACCTGCTCTACCTCCTGAGCCACATCAACCTGCTGTACCTCCTGAGCCACATCAACCTGCTCTACCTCCTGAGCCACATCAACCTGCTCTACCTCCTGAGCCACATCAACCTGCTCTACCTCCTGAGCCACATCAACCTGCTCTACCTCCTGAGCCACATCAACCTGCTCTACCTCCTGAGTCACATCAACCTGCTCTACCTCCTGAGCCACATCAACCTGCTCTACCTCCTGAGCCACATCAACCTGCTCTACCTCCTGAGCCACATCAACCTGCTCTACCTCCTGAGCCACATCAACATGCTCTACCTCCTGAGCCACATCAACCTGCTCTTCCTCCTGAGCCACATCAACCTGCTCTACCTCCTGAGCCACATCAACCTGCTCTACCTCCTGAGCCACATCAACCTGCTCTACCTCCTGAGCCACATCAACCTGCTCTTCCTCCTGAGCCACATCAACCTGCTGTACCTCCTGAGCCACATCAACCTGCTCTACCTCCTGAGCCACATCAACCTGCTCTACCTCCTGAGCCACATCAACCTGCTCTACCTCCTGAGCCACATCAACCTGCTCTACCTCCTGAGCCACATCAACCTGCTCTACCTCCTGAGTCACATCAACCTGCTGTACCTCCTGAGCCACATCAACCTGCTCTACCTCCTGAGCCACATCAACCTGCTCTACCTCCTGAGTCACATCAACCTGCTCTACCTCCTGAGCCACATCAACCTGCTCTACCTCCTGAGTCACATCAACCTGCTCTACCTCCTGAGTCACATCAACCTGCTCTACCTCCTGAGCCACATCAACCTGCTCTACGTCCTGAGTCACATCAACCTGCTCTACCTCCTGAGTCACATCAACCTGCTCTACCTCCTGAGCCACATCAACCTGCTCTTCCTCCTGAGTCACATCAACCTGCTCTACCTCCTGAGTCACATCAACCTGCTCTACCTCCTGAGCCACATCAACCTGCTCTACCTCCTGAGCCACATCAACCTGCTCTACCTCCTGAGCCACATCAACCTGCTCTACCTCCTGAGTCACATCAACCTGCTCTACCTCCTGAGCCACATCAACCTGCTCTACCTCCTGAGCCACATCAACCTGCTCTACCTCCTGAGTCACATCAACCTGCTCTACCTCCTGAGCCACATCAACTCAGATTCTGTTTGGTTCTGTGGATCAGTCTGGCCTCCAGCCCGCCCACAGCCATTTCCAGAAATTACAAAGTGCATGGGCCAATCAGGGACCTGCCTGCTAGTTGACAACATAACCGACCAATCAGGGATGTCGTTTCATTTGCAAAAAGGTATGGTGGCTCCCGAAGCAACAAGTGGTGACATTAACGTTAGGAGAGTAAAGACAGCCATAAGTGCAGTTATTAGACTCACTTACAACAGTTAAAGTGTGGCTGTTAGTCTAAGACTAATTTCCCACCTGTGGGACAATAAAGAATAAAGATAAACAATAAACAATAAACAATAAAGAACAAGAGTATGCACCAGCGGGGTTTCTCGGCTTTTCGCTGTTCTTCCGGGTGACTTTGGATTGGATTTAGCGATGCTGATTGGCTAAAGGAGTTGTCTGTCAAGGCAAGACGTACTCCCGCCCACTGAAATCACTGTGGACGGCTCGGACAATAGCCAGCCCGCTGCCTGTGACAATACCATGTGACAATAGCCAGCCAGCTCGCTGCCTGTGACAATACCATGTGACAATAGCCAGCCCGCTGCCTGTGACAATACCATGTGACAATAGCCAGCCAGCTCACTGCCTGTGACAATACCATGTGACAAAAGCCAGCCCGCTGTCTGTGACAATACCATGTGACAATAGCCAGCCCGCTGCCTGTGACAATACCATGTGACAAAAGCCAGCCCGCTGTCTGTGACAATACCATGTGACAATAGCCAGCCCGCTGTCTGTGACAATACCATGTGACAATAGCCAGCCCGCTGCCTGTGACAATACCATGTGACAAGCCAGCCCGCTGCCTGTGACAATACCATGTGACAATAGCCAGCCAGCTCAATGCCTGTGACAATACCATGTGACAAAAGCCAGCCCGCTGTCTGTGACAATACCATGTGACAATAGCCAGCCCGCTGCCTGTGACAATACCATGTGACAAAAGCCAGCCCGCTGTCTGTGACAATACCATGTGACAATAGCCAGCCCGCTGTCTGTGACAATACCATGTGACAATAGCCAGCCCGCTGCCTGTGACAATACCATGTGACAATAGCCAGCCCGCTGTCTGTGACAATACCATGTGACAATAAGCCAGCTCGCTGCCTGTGACAATACCATGTGACAATAACCCAGCTCACTGCCTGTGACAATACCATGTGACAATAGCCAGCCCGCTGCCTGTGACAATACCATGTGACAATAGCCAGCCCGCTGTCTGTGACAATACCATGTGACAATAGCCAGCCCGCTGTCTGTGACAATACCATGTGACAATAGCCAGCCCGCTGTCTGTGACAATACCATGTGACAATAGCCAGCTCACTGCCTGTGACAATACCATGTGACAATAGCCAGCCAGCTGCCTGTGACAATACCATGTGACAATAGCCAGCCAGCTCGCTGCCTGTGACAATACCATGTGACAATAGCCAGCCCGCTGTCTGTGACAATACCATGTGACAATAAGCCAGCTCGCTGCCTGTGACAATACCATGTGACAATAACCCAGCTCACTGCCTGTGACAATACCATGTGACAATAGCCAGCCCGCTGCCTGTGACAATACCATGTGACAATAGCCAGCCCGCTTGCCTGTGACAATACCATGTGACAATAGCCAGCCCGCTGCCTGTGACAATACCATGTGACAATAGCCAGCCCGCTGCCTGTGACAATACCATGTGACAATAGCCAGCTCGCTGCCTGTGACAATACCATGTGACAATAGCCAGCCCGCTGCCTGTGACAATACCATGTGACAATAAGCCAGCCAGCTGCCTGTGACAATACCATGTGACAATAAGCCAGCTCGCTGCCTGTGACAATACCATGTGACAATAAGCCAGCCAGCTGCCTGTGACAATACCATGTGACAATAGCCAGCCAGCCCGCTGCCTGTGACAATACGATGTGACAATAAGCCAGCCCGCTCACTGCCTGTGACAATACCATGTGACAATAGCCAGCTCGCTGCCTGTGACAATACCATGTGACAATAAGCCAGCCAGCTGCCTGTGACAATACCATGTGACAATAGCCAGCCAGCCCGCTGCCTGTGACAATACGATGTGACAATAAGCCAGCCCGCTCACTGCCTGTGACAATACCATGTGACAATAGCCAGCTCGCTGCCTGTGACAATACCATGTGACAATAAGCCAGCCAGCTGCCTGTGACAATACCATGTGACAATAGCCAGCCAGCCCGCTGCCTGTGACAATACCATGTGACAATAAGCCAGCCCGCTCACTGCCTGTGACAATACCATGTGACAATAGCCAGCTCGCTGCCTGTGACAATACCATGTGACAATAAGCCAGCCCGCTCACTGCCTGTGACAATACCATGTGACAATAGCCAGCTCGCTGCCTGTGACAATACCATGTGACAATAAGCCAGCCCGCTCACTGCCTGTGACAATACCATGTGACAATAGCCAGCTCGCTGCCTGTGACAATACCATGTGACAATAGCCAGCCCGCTCGCTGCCTGTGACAATACCATGTGACAATAGCCAGCCTGCTGCCTGTGACAATACCATGTGACAATAAGCCAGCCAGCTGCCTGTGACAATACCATGTGACAATAGCCAGCTCACTGCCTGTGACAATACCATGTGACAATAGCCAGCCCGCTCGCTGCCTGTGACAATACCATGTGACAATAGCCAGCTCGCTGCCTGTGACAATACCATGTGACAATAGCCAGCCCGCTCGCTGCCTGTGACAATACCATGTGACAATAGCCAGCTCGCTGCCTGTGACAATACCATGTGACAATAGCCAGCCCGCTCGCTGCCTGTGACAATACCATGTGACAATAGCCAGCCCGCTGCCTGTGACAATACCATGTGACAATAAGCCAGCCAGCTGCCTGTGACAATACCATGTGACAATAGCCAGCCAGCCCGCTGCCTGTGACAATACCATGTGACAATAAGCCAGCCCGCTGCCTGTGACAATACCATGTGACAATAGCCAGCCCGCTGTCTGTGACAATACCATGTGACAATAGCCAGCCCGCTGTCTGTGACAATACCATGTGACAATAAGCCAGCCCGCTGCCTGTGACAATACCATGTGACAATAGCCAGCCCGCTGTCTGTGACAATACCATGTGACAATAGCCAGCCCGCTGCCTGTGACAATACCATGTGACAATAAGCCAGCCCGCTGTCTGTGACAATACCATGTGACAATAGCCAGCCCGCTCGCTGCCTGTGACAATACCATGTGACAATAGCCAGCTCGCTGCCTGTGACAATACCATGTGACAATAGCCAGCCCGCTCGCTGCCTGTGACAATACCATGTGACAATAGCCAGCCCGCTGCCTGTGACAATACCATGTGACAATAAGCCAGCCAGCTGCCTGTGACAATACCATGTGACAATAGCCAGCCAGCCCGCTGCCTGTGACAATACCATGTGACAATAAGCCAGCCCGCTGCCTGTGACAATACCATGTGACAATAGCCAGCCCGCTGTCTGTGACAATACCATGTGACAATAGCCAGCCCGCTGTCTGTGACAATACCATGTGACAATAAGCCAGCCCGCTGCCTGTGACAATACCATGTGACAATAGCCAGCCCGCTGTCTGTGACAATACCATGTGACAATAGCCAGCCCGCTGCCTGTGACAATACCATGTGACAATAAGCCAGCCCGCTGTCTGTGACAATACCATGTGACAATAGCCAGCCCGCTCGCTGCCTGTGACAATACCATGTGACAATAGCCAGCCCGCTGCCTGTGACAATACCATGTGACAATAAGCCAGCCAGCTGCCTGTGACAATACCATGTGACAATAGCCAGCCCGCTCGCTGCCTGTGACAATACCATGTGACAATAGCCAGCCCGCTGCCTGTGACAATACCATGTGACAATAAGCCAGCCCGCTGCCTGTGACAATACCATGTGACAATAGCCAGCCCGCTGTCTGTGACAATACCATGTGACAATAGCCAGCCCGCTGCCTGTGACAATACCATGTGACAATAGCCAGCCCGCTCGCTGCCTGTGACAATTGCCATCTATCTTTGGTTGTGTTCTGCTGTTTACCTGAGATGACCTCCAGCAGCAACATCAGTTTCAGCCCATCCCGGAAGTCCTCCTCGATGTTCTCGATCCCTGTGCCTGCTTTCCTCAGGTGGGAGTTACACCAGGCTGTGAATGTCTACAGAGAAGGAATGGAGAAAAGAAAGCTGTCACAAGACATACTATAGCCTACGTGTAGAAGAGCACTGTATACAGTATATGTGCAGCAGACATACTATAGCCTACATGTAGAAGAGCACTGTATATATGTGCAGCAGGCAAGGAATTCCCAGTCTTCAATACACATGGACCACCCAGGTGCTTGCCAGGTACAGCGGACTTGATAATGATGCTATCAGACTCTCGTTATGCTTGAATGGAAACAGCCAAATATGTTAAAGTGGACAAGGTTAACGTCATGACAGGCCAACAGTAATGCACAACACATGTTTAGATTTGGGCCTCTAACCACTAAGGCAGCAGGGTGGCATAGTGAGTAGTAGGGGTGGGACGATATACCAAAATTGTTGCAATATTATCGTGAGGCATAAAATTGAGTCGCTATATTAGCTCCATTTTATTCTGCTGTAGTAATCAAAACATGAGACGGCTTGCCCATAACTAATTTCACAAGCTCACATCCAAATGATTATTTGCACTTTGTAATTATTTATTTTTTTATTGTTGTTTATGATTGCTAGAACAATCTGTGGCTCAAACTCAAGATCACAGCTGATCCACAGCTGATCCACTGCACCCTCTATGGTCTGAGTATGCACTCTTACCTTCAGGGAGAAGGTACTGTAGGATGACTAAACGAGGCATTACATCCTTTGTCCCACGCAGCATTCAGCTGCTTAACAAGTTTACATTTTGGTCTGATTTGAAGCACTTTTGAATTTGCACCTGGTGCGTTTCATTGATCATGCACCTGGTGCGTGTTATTGATCATGCACCTGGTGCGTTTCATTGATCATGCACCTGGTGCGTTTCATTGATCATGCAATGTGATGCTTTTTTTATGATGTATGTATATTATGCTTATGTTTGTGCTGTATTAAATGTGTGCCTGTCATGTTCTTTTTGGGCTCTCTCTGTGCAGAGCAAATTCCCTGAGGGGCAATAAAGGTTTCATTCATTCAACCTCAAACAAAAACAAAAAAAATTACAGTCAGACTTTGCTGTCATTTAACTTTTTTAAATTATATCGTATGGTGGGCATATTGACTTGTGCCCCCCAGATCGCCTATCGAGGATCTGGCTTCAAAACAATGGCTCCCTACCAGATAATTTAATTTCTCTTGTATGTCATTGCTAAAATACAATGCTTAGCAGGGGATGAGAACGCGTATCCTGCTGGCAGTTTGTTTCCACTTCGTCCCAACTCTCCATGTATCTATCTTAGCGTCGCGATGCTAATATGCTAATGTACAGTATGTTATTCATGGGTCACTGATGTTAGGCTTAAGGTTTGATTATGGTCAAGGCTGTCGTAAAGTCATGAAAAAGTGAGGAGTCCCACACTGGATCATTGTGTGTACTGTATGCACACTATGCAGTACAGTGCATGCCACACTGGATCATTGTGTACTGTATGAGGTACAGTGCATGCCACACTGCATCATTGTGTACTGTATGCAGTACAGTGCATGCCACACTGGATCATTGTGTACTGTATGCAGTACAGTGCATGCCACACTGGATCATTGTGTACTGTATACAGTACAGTGCATGCCACACTGGATCATTGTGTACTGTATACAGTACAGTGCATGCCACACTGGATCATTGTGTACTGTATACAGTACAGTGCATGCCACACTGGATCATTGTGTACTGTATGCAGTACAGTGCATGCCACACTGCATCATTGTGTACTGTATGCAGTACAGTGCATGCCACACTGGATCATTGTGTACTGTATACAGTACAGTGCATGCCACACTGGATCATTGTGTACTGTATACAGTACAGTGCATGCCACACTGCATCATTGTGTACTGTATGCAGTACAGTGCATGCCACACTGGATCATTGTGTACTGTATGCAGTACAGTGCATGCCACACTGCATCATTGTGTAGTGTATACAGTTACAGTACAGTGCATGCCACACTGGATCATTGTGTACTGTATACAGTTACAGTACAGTGCATGCAGGCCTCGGGCTCCCAGGCATTGCTGGCATGCTAACAAGCTAATGGAAAACATCTGGCTCTGGCCGCCCAACAGGAGCTGGCATGAGCAGTGGGCCCGCCGCGCGCCCGGCCGTGAACGCCTCTTTATGAGATCCTGGGTTAATTACACCCAGGGCCCGAACATCAGGCACCATGTTTCCACCAGAGAGCTGGAGGAGGACCTGCAGGAGCACAGCCAGACACTTATGAAAGCCAGCACTGTCTTCCACGGCCGGGGGAACAAAAGCCACTTAAAAAGTCACTGGCAGGCTGCTTCCAGGCACTCTCGGAACTTCTGCGATGAGATCACCCTTAAAAATGTAGTGGCATGAGGTTTGTATGGCTATCAATACACTGGAGTGTGTAGGAGCCGGGTTTCAGATGTGTGTGAGTGAGCTTGATGGTATGTGGTCGTGGAGCTTGCTAAGAGATGCTAGCCAATGAAAAAGCCTAGTGAAAAACCCTGTGGATGGTGTAGTAGAAAACTGTGGAAGATGTCAGTGGAAAAGGGACAGATTATATAGTATTTGATCTCCAAGAGAGGAGCTGGCAGAAAAAGACCAGCGTTGAAGATTGATGTGTTCTGCAAATAACGCCTGGCAGCCACACGCCCTCGGGCCCCCGGTGTTATGTACAGTAAGACTCCTGATTTAAGTGTTATGTCCAGTAAGACTCCTGATTTAAGTGTGTTATGTCCAGTAAGACTCCTGATTTAAGTGTGTTATGTACAGTAAGACTCCTGATTTAAGTGTTATGTCCAGTAAGACTCCTGATTTAAGTGTTATGTCCAGTAAGACTCCTGATTTAAGTGTGTTATGTACAGTAAGACTCCTGATTTAAGTGTTATGTACAGTAAGACTCCTGATTTAAGTGTTATGTCCAGTAAGACTCCTGATTTAAGTGTGTTATGTACAGTAAGACTCCTGATTTAAGTGTTATGTCCAGTAAGACTCCTGATTTAAGTGTTATGTCCAGTAAGACTCCTGATTTAAGTGTGTTATGTACAGTAAGACTCCTGATTTAAGTGTTATGTACAGTAAGACTCCTGATTTAAGTGTTATGTCCAGTAAGACTCCTGATTTAAGTGTGTTATGTACAGTAAGACTCCTGATTTAAGTGTTATGTCCAGTAAGACTCCTGATTTAAGTGTTATGTACAGTAAGACTCCTTAAGTCAAGCTCCTAACAGGCCCAAAGATATTTCAATTAGCCTTTAATCAATAGTCCCTCGTGAGGCTAGCCAAAGTCTTGAAGCAGTTGAAACAGGCTTGTGGTGTCAGCAACAATAAACTAATGAAAGTGTAAGAGGAGGGAGTTGGCGGTGCAGGTCGGGGTGCAGGCCATGTGCTCCCTTGTTTCATGACACTTTCCAATGCAAGTTTCTAATTAAACAGAAAAGCCTTAAAAAGATGAAAAGAAAGTCAAGGCGACGTTGCATGCTGGCAGATCCAAATGGCAGCAAGAGGTAGCTGTTTGAAAAACCCAGAATCCTCTCATTTGATGTCAGTAAACGGTACCAACACAGCTGCTCTGTGATGCTTTAGTTTACAGCAAAGGAAATCAAAGGGACCAAAGAGGGGGGAAAAGTAATGTTGGTGATGCTGTTGTTGGCTGCTGTTTAGGAGACAGCGGGTTTGGATCTGGAGTTTAAGGGGCAGTTGGATTTGCGCGAGATCATGTGATCACAATCCCACCACAAATCCATCTCGCCACGCTCCGATCTATTGGTTTGAATCTGAACCACCGGCGGTTCAGACCAATCAGAGTCCAGAGGCAGCTGGAGGCGGGCTTTAGGTGTGACGATGGCAAGCTGGCTGCTGGCTGTGATATATAAGTGATAGACAGATGTTCATCCAATCACCTGCCAGGTGATTTTTTAAGTGCCTGTGCCCTTTGAAACGGTTTCCTGAGCCACTCATTGACAGATGGTTATGTACATGGTATGTATATATACTAACCATTTGGCAGCATCATGTTAGAAGTGTCCAGCCCCAAGACTAGAATTTGATTTAAGCTAATAGGACAAATCTATGGGTAGCAAATGGATGGATTATTATATTGATATATGGATTATTATGTATTATATTATATATATTATTTATGGATAGGATGCTCTTCTGTGTTGCAGTCCTACTTTGTGATTTAGGCACACGTAAAAAATCTCGCCTAGTGTAGCTTTAACAAGAACATACTGATGTCAAAAGGTTCTGAAGTCAACTCGCAAAGAGCACAGTTGTGAAAACGGCAAAAGTTCAGCAGAGGAATGCTAGCTTGTTAAATGAGATGGGGGCGGAGGTGGAGGTGGAGAGTGGGGTGGGGGTGTACCGTACAGTGAGCTTGGTTGCTCTGGGCCGGGCAGTAGGCACCAGCCTGCCTCCTGCAGCTGCGCTAACTCTCTGGGTCACTGCTCAGTTTGGCACACAGCCAGTCCAGGCTGGCAGGTCACGTGACCTGCACGTCACATGACCGCATGGCTAACTCTCTGGGTCACTGCTCAGTTTGGCACACAGCAAGCCCAGGCTGGCAGCCACCTGCACGTCACATGACCGCATGGCTGTGCTGCGGTCAACACTCCCCCAGGGCCCTCCAGCTGTTCTGGGGCTCTTAGCAGGACAGGGGACTAACTTACTGCTCCACACTGGCAAGCTAAAGACTGTTTCACTAGCATTTATATTTCTACAATAGAGGAGGATTATCTGTTGACGTGGTTCGTCAGTCTAGTTTCACAATATTTTCTGAAATTAGCACGTCTTAAAATATGAATAACGTGCATGAAAAGTGAGAGAAATTAGCATTAGCTAACATTTTCCCATGACAAAAATTGCATGTCCAATTCATGTGATTGTCACATAATCCTGATGGAGGAGCATAATCTTGCTATCTATCCGTGTCCACAAACAAAACCGAATCTTCATGTAAAAGTTGCTGTTCGAGTCACAGTAGTCGTGTTTCCATTACCGTCAGAAATGCGCAAAATCTAAATATCGCAATAGAAATTGGGTAATGGAAACACGTAAATTTCGAAAAAGCTCCCAAATATCGCAAAACGTTTTTGCGCTCTCATGAGGTGGTTTTTCAGACGTGTCGATATAGCAGTTTATCGCAAAAGTGTAATGGAAACAGATTTTCCGCATTTGCACGTCATGTGACCCATCTTCTCCTTTGGAAAATGAAAGGAAATTAGGGAGAAAGGGTTTGATAAGCCGTGGCAAAACCTTCGCAGCAAGTGGAAAACTTTGAAGCAACGCTACCTAGCAGAAAGACGTGTTGTGCAAAAGCGGAGCCGGAAAATAGATCATGTTTAATGGGAGAAATCGATCCATGCCTGTGTGCGCGCATTTGGCACAGCGGCGAGATGATCGGCGGGATGAAAAGCACACCGGTGCGGTGCTGTTGACTGAAGTGATTAATACATTACACACGTTTCAGGTGCAATGTTATAATTATAATACACGATATTCTGACTATTGCACCATATCAGCCTTTCCCCCCCTCCTCCATCTCTAAAATGGGACAAGTTGTAGGCTACCTTTTTTCCTCTGCCTGTCGCGCTCACTGCATTCACCGCAGCCCGCAACATGTTCTTTTGAATTGATAATCAGGCTCGTTTATATGCGTTGTAACTTCATGTTGTGATTTGCATTGACCATTGGTTGGATTTGAGCATGCAGGGGACGGGATATGGGGCAGATCCGCGTGCGTAATCACTGTGGCAGCTGCTGGTAACGGGAATTGCGAAACTCAACTTCAATGGAAACGCCTACAAGTCGCAATTGTACATTGTCGAAGTTGTAGAAATATCGCAATTATTTTGTGAAAAACTGTAATGGAAACACAGCTAGTATGGGGCTTGTAGAGCAGGCAAACTTACCAGCCACACCCAAACCTGGCCTGTATTAAGCTGGAGACTAGTGTTCATTAGCTGGCCCTTAGGATAGACTTAGATGATTTAGATGAACCTGGCATCAGCAGGCCTGTGGCTGCCTCCGTCTTCCTCTCTAAGCCCCGCCTCAGATCCAGCAGGGTTTCCTCTTTGTGTGCTGCAGTATTTTGGTTCCCCCATAGAAGGATGGTTTTATATGGTGTTGGTTCTGTAGTTATACATAGCTAGATATTAATGCACATCACATGTATTGACGTTACTATGACGTCCTGTTTTCCGAGCACAACTGTTTTCTGGAGCACAAAGGTTCTGCATCCGCCACATCTGCAAAGCTGCATCCGCGGGATCTGATAGCGGAAGAGCGTGGTGCTTTTGGCCCCAGACTAAGACAGATACACAAGTTAGAGCTGTGTTTCATCCCCATGTGCCTCCAGTTTAGCTTTGTCAACTCAGAACATCAATTCATTGGTTTGCTATAGAGTCTATAGTATAGACTGCTGGAGGAGCTGACAGAGGAAGTTGGAACACGTCCCCCGAGAGCTGTGATTTCATCGCTTCGGTTAAACTGTAGGCATCAGGGGCGGATTCTCCTGACCGACAACCAACGCTCGTTAACCGATGATTAACCGTTAAAGCCCCATTCAGCAACTTTTCCAAGTTTCGCTATTGGAGAAACTGCGCCCTCTGGGTGCAATAGTATCGATATCGATATCGCCGTTCAAAGTCAACAAAACACAGCGGCAGAAAGCTCTATGAACATGTGGTGACATCGGGTACTCACCACGTGATGAAATAATAATCCATAGTTACGTGAAAGGTCATTTTAGTAGCAAATCCGCATCGAGTTACTTCCTTGTTCCCAGGAACACAACGCTCCCGCTGTACAACGCATGCGCACATCTTGCCTCCGGGACGCAGGCACCAAACTGCTTAGTCCCAGGAGAGGCCTTTGGAGGGCGGTGTGTCACCAATAGAGGTGACATTCTCCATGTTACAAGTCACTCTACCAGCTTCAATGACTAAAAAGCTGTTATATTAAGGGGAAAAAGTGACTGATTGGGGCTTTAACCAACAAGATTGGGAATCGAACCCAGGACCTTCTTGCCGTGAAGCAACAGCGCTACCACTGCACCACCTGGCCCTTTAGCAGACTGGATAGTCTGCACTATCCAGTCGAAGAGTCTGGAGAGGCCAATCCCACCACTGTGCCACCAATCTGTGATGTTCAATGCATTCCAGGAGTTATTTTGTGGGAACTTACTTTTTTGGGTGTAGCCACTTTCCTTCAACCTGCCTCACCTACTTCTACTTCTTTTCATTCCTGACAGTTCCAACAATCCCCACAGAGCAGAACTGTGTTGTTGCGTGACACTGGGGGAAGCCTGGACACACCAACACCTGACGTTTCCCACTGATGCTTTATAGCTCAAACACTTTCTGCACCACCAAACTCCATCGTAGCTGCACTGGAAATATGACATTACCACCAAACATCTCCACTTGAGTGGTTTGGCCTTTAGTTACTAAAGGCACAAAAAGGCAGGAACCGCCAATAGCTGTTTCCTTTTAACAGTGTTAAAGTGTTTTAGGGTGGATTTTCCCTATGGATTGTTGATTGTACAACTGTGGAGACTGAGTGATACATATATAGGCCTACTTTGCGGTCTGCAGTGTCTCGTATGTTCCCCTGTGTTGTGTGTGCGTGCGTGTGTGTGTGTGTGTGTGCGCGCGCGCGCGCGCGTGTGTGTGTGTGTGTGTGTGTGTGTGTGTGTGTGTGTGTGCGTGTGTGTGTGTGTGTGAGGTCCTGTTGTCAGTAATGTATGTGCTGTGTTAATCTCTGGAAGCTGTTAAGAAGTCTGTCTGTGTACTCCAATGTCCCCGAGACAAATTCCTGTTCGTTAACAAACTCGCCAATGAAAATGGTTCTGATTCTGATGACCCAGGCAGCTTAGCTTAACATGGCGTGGTTCAGCCACCGTACAACATCCCTCATGCCCCAAGAGCCCAGCAAAAAGCACAGAGTACAGTATGTCTGTGGGAGGACAGAGTACAGTATGTCTGTAGGAGGACAGAGTACAGTATGTCTGTAGGAGGACAGAGTACAGTATGTCTGTAGGAGGACAGAGTACAGTATGTCTGTAGGAGCACAGAGTACAGTATGTCTGTAGGAGCACAGAGTACAGTATGTCTGTGGGAGGACAGAGTACAGTATGTCTGTAGGAGGACAGAGTACAGTATGTCTGTGGGAGGACAGAGTACAGTATGTCTGTAGGAGGACAGAGTACAGTATGTCTGTAGGAGGACAGAGTACAGTATGTCTGTAGGAGCACAGAGTACAGTATGTCTGGAGGAACACAGAGTACAGTATGTCTGTGGGAGGACAGAGTACAGTATGTCTGTAGGAGGACAGAGTACAGTATGTCTGTGGGAGGACAGAGTACAGTATGTCTGTAGGAGGACAGAGTACAGTATGTCTGTGGGAGGACAGAGTACAGTATGTCTGTGGGAGGACAGAGTACAGTATGTCTGTAGGAGCACAGAGTACAGTATGTCTGTGGGAGGACAGAGTACAGTATGTCTGTAGGAGGACAGAGTACAGTATGTCTGTGGGAGGACAGAGTACAGTATGTCTGTGGGAGGACAGAGTACAGTATGTCTGTAGGAGGACAGAGTACAGTATGTCTGTAGGAGCACAGAGTACAGTATGTCTGTAGGAGGACAGAGTACAGTATGTCTGTAGGAGGACAGAGTACAGTATGTCTGTAGGAGGACAGAGTACAGTATGTCTGTGGGAGGACAGAGTACAGTATGTCTGTGGGAGGACAGAGTACAGTATGTCTGTGGGAGGACAGAGTACAGTATGTCTGTGGGAACACAGAGTACAGTATGTCTGTGGGAGGACAGAGTACAGTATGTCTGTGGGAGGACAGAGTACAGTATGTCTGTGGGAGGACAGAGTACAGTATGTCTGTGGGAGGACAGAGTACAGTATGTCTGTAGGAGGACAGAGTACAGTATGTCTGTGGGAGGACAGAGTACAGTATGTCTGTGGGAGGACAGAGTACAGTATGTCTGTGGGAGGACAGAGTACAGTATGTCTGTGGGAACACAGAGTACAGTATGTCTGTGGGAGGACAGAGTACAGTATGTCTGTGGGAGGACAGAGTACAGTATGTCTGTGGGAGGACAGAGTACAGTATGTCTGTGGGAGGACAGAGTACAGTATGTCTGTAGGAGGACAGAGTACAGTATGTCTGTGGGAGGACAGAGTACAGTATGTCTGTGGGAGGACAGAGTACAGTATGTCTGTGGGAGGACAGAGTACAGTATGTCTGTGGGAGGACAGAGTACAGTATGTCTGTAGGAGGACAGAGTACAGTATGTCTGTGGGAGGACAGAGTACAGTATGTCTGTAGGAGGACAGAGTACAGTATGTCTGTGGGAGGACAGAGTACAGTATGTCTGTAGGAGGACAGAGTACAGTATGTCTGTAGGAGGACAGAGTACAGTATGTCTGTAGGAGGACAGAGTACAGTATGTCTGTAGGAGGACAGAGTACAGTATGTCTGTAGGAGGACAGAGTACAGTATGTCTGTGGGAGGAACACAGAGTATAGTATGTCTGTGAGAGGACAGAGTACAGTATGTCTGTGGGAGGACAGAGTACAGTATGTATGTGGGAGGACAGAGTACAGTATGTCTGTGGGAGGACAGAGTACAGTATGTCTGTGGGAGGACAGAGTACAGTATGTATGTGGGAGGACAGAGTACAGTATGTCTGTGGGAGGACAGAGTACAGTATGTCTGTGGGAACACAGAGTATAGTATGTATGTGGGAGGACAGAGTACAGTATGTCTGTAGGAGGACAGAGTACAGTATGTCTGTAGGAGGACAGAGTACAGTATGTCTGTGGGAGGACAGAGTACAGTATGTCTGTGGGAACACAGAGTACAGTATGTCTGTAGGAGGACAGAGTACAGTATGTCTGTGGGAGGACAGAGTACAGTATGTCTGTGGGAACACAGAGTACAGTATGTCTGTGGGAGGACAGAGTACAGTATGTCTGTGGGAGGACAGAGTACAGTATGTCTGTGGGAACACAGAGTACAGTATGTCTGTAGGAGGACAGAGTACAGTATGTATGTGGGAGGACAGAGTACAGTATGTCTGTGGGAGGACAGAGTATAGTATGTCTGTGGGAGGACAGAGTACAGTATGTCTGTGGGAGGACAGAGTACAGTATGTCTGTGGGAGGACAGAGTACAGTATGTCTGTGGGAGGACAGAGTACAGTATGTCTGTGGGAGGACAGAGTACAGTATGTCTGTGGGAGGACAGAGTACAGTATGTCTGTGGGAGGACAGAGTACAGTATGTCTGTGGGAGGACAGAGTACAGTATGTCTGTGGGAGGACAGAGTACAGTATGTCTGTGGGAGGACAGAGTACAGTATGTCTGTGGGAACACAGAGTACAGTATGTCTGTGGGAGGACAGAGTACAGTATGTCTGTGGGAGGACAGAGTACAGTATGCCTGTAGGAGGACAGAGTACAGTATGTCTGTAGGAGGACAGAGTACAGTATGTCTGTGGGAGGACAGAGTACAGTATGTCTGTGGGAGGACAGAGTACAGTATGTCTGTGGGAGGACAGAGTACAGTATGTCTGTGGGAGGACAGAGTACAGTATGTCTGTGGGAGGACAGAGTACAGTATGTCTGTAGGAGGACAGAGTACAGTATGTCTGTAGGAGGACAGAGTACAGTATGTCTGTGGGAGGAACTGGGGGTCGTAAATATGGAGCCTCCCCCCGCTCGCGTCTGCCTCCTCTCTCCTCTCTCCTCTCTCCTCTCTCCTCTCTCCTCTCTCCTCTCTCCTCTCTCCCAGAACTCACAGGCTATAAAAACAACAGGGGTTCAAGAGTGGGGGGAGTCTGCTCCGCATCAGCTGCAGGGCAGCGAGGGCACGCTGCCAGCCGGTGTCAAACTGCAGGGCACGCTGCCAGCCGGTGTCAAACTGCAGGGCACGCTGCCAGCCAGCGTCAAACTGCAGGGCACGCTGCCAGCCAGCGTCAAACTGCAGGGCACGCTGCTAGCCAGCGTCAAACTGCAGGGCACGCTGCCAGCCAGCGTCAAACTGCAGGGCACGCTGCCAGCCAGCGTCAAACTGCAGGGCACGCTGCCAGCCAGTGTCAAACTGCAGGGCACACTGCCAGCCAGTGTCAAACTGCAGGGCACACTGCCAGCCGGCGTCAAACTGCAGGGCACGCTGCCAGCTGGCGTCAAAGTGCAGGGCACGCTGCCAGCCAGCGTCAAACTGCAGGGCACGCTGCCAGCCAGCGTCAAACTGCAGGGCACACTGCCAGCCAGTGTCAAACTGCAGGGCACGTTGCCAGCCTGTGTCAAACTGCAGGGCACGCTGCCAGCCAGCGTCAAACTGCAGGGCACACTGCCAGCCAGTGTCAAACTGCAAGGCACGCTGCCAGCCAGCGTCAAACTGCAGGGCACGCTGCCAGCCAGTGTCAAACTGCAGGGCACGCTGCCAGCCAGCGTCAAAATGCAGGGCACACTGCCAGCCAGCGTCAAACTGCAGGGCACACTGCCAGCCAGCGTCATTTACGCACAACACGTTTCTCATGGCAACCATGGAACACACAGCGTTAAAGCAGGAGACGTACAGTGCAGAGAGACATCCCATGTTATTGTACTCAGTGATGTAATGTACTCAGTGATGTAATGTACTCAGTGATGTAATGTACTCAGTGATGTAATGTACTCAGTGATGTAATGTACTCAGTGATGTAATGTACTCAGTGATGTAATGGCACCTAAATAGAAAACGATGAGTAAACTATGAACTCTGTGATTTGATGGTTTACTCCTTTTGATACCCGAGTGAACTTTATTTCACTATTAACTGAGTTTGGTTGAGTTTCCCCGACTCGAATGGTTCTTAACATGAGGGCCGAGGACCACCAGGGGTCCTTGAGGGCATTCCAGGCATATAGATGTGTATATATATATAAAAATATCGGCACTGGTAGGATCCCTCTTGTCCAATCAAATTGCTCAGCCGGAACTACCTGTTGTATAAATAAATATATATATATATATATATATATATATATATATATATATATATATATATATATATGATTTATATATATATATCCACTCTCCCCTCCCCCTCTCTCCCCCTCATCCTCTCCCCTCTCCCTCCCCCTCATCCCCTCTCCCCTCTGCCTCCCACTCCATTAATCAACCTCAGTTATAGGAAAATATTTCCTGCGGCCTCTCTGCCAGTTCCATATTAGTACAATCCTCTGGCTGAAACAAGGCAGCTCATGAGTGCGTATCCAAAACGCGCAGGCCGACAAATGTAGAGAGAGAGGAAAGGCAGATATTGTTGGCAGGCCGTCTGACACAGGAAAGTGCTTTTCAGCCAGTTTCTCAAGCCCGGGGTACCAGAGGGCCTCTCATGTCCCCATGCAGCCCCGCTAAGAGAGGCAGACCAAGTGCATGAAGAACGTCTAGAAAAACATCTTTCCAGCGTCTCCTCCAGACTGTTCAAGCAGCCAGTAGAAACAAGGCACGAGGAGGCGAGGGGAGAGAAGGAAAGCTTCATATATCTTCATAATCCACCACACACAAAACTATAATAGTGAATGAATACTTGGCTGTCTGGGTGAGGAGGGGCGTCCTCTGTGTGGCCCATGGAGGTGTGAGTGTCATTTCTCTCCTATGAAGTCTATTTCTGCTGCATTAATTTCACTACGACTTCACGCCGCGGGGCCCCAAAGTGCCGGTGGAAAGGAAAGTGCGCGCCAGGAACACGAGGCTGCAGCGCCTTCAACGCCTCCAAGATGATTCCTGAACGCGTGATGGATTAACGCATGGTTTCTAACAAGGCGAGGTAACTGAGAACACCTTCTGAGTTACAGCAACGGCAAAGGAGTGTTGCACATGGAGCAGTTAAGTGTTCAATGTCTTTGATATTCTGATGTATTTCCATCATGTGACACAGATCTGATGTTTCCATCACGTGACACAGATCTGATGTTTCCATCACGTGACACAGATCTGATGTTTCCATCACGTGACACAGATCTGATGTTTCCATCACGTGACACAGATCTGATGTTTTCTAATCAATTGGAACCGCAAAAAGCTGCATCGAGTCGCATTTTTTCAATTCTGTGGTACTTATGTGGTACAGCATGGTTTAAAATCAGATCCCGTGGTATGCGACCTACATACAACTTGTACTTCAAAATAATCATCATTTTTATTGTTAGTGTTGACAATAAGTAATAAAAAGTTAGTGTTGCCATGATTGACAATACGTAAATCTTCTTCTGTTTACCTGAAGCAACTGTTGCAATGTTGATGACCGAGGCAGCGCAGAGGATAACAAGGTACAACAATGGAGAGAAAACTAAAT